>NW_010168359.1:112002-112529 GCF_000695765.1 Mesitornis unicolor
CGGCACAGGGCGGCGGCCGCCCCTGGGCCGCGGCAGTGACCCACTTCCCCAGCCAGGCACCTCAACGCCCGAGGCAGACCCGACTCGGCCCCGCTCCGCGCCCCGTTATCCAGCCGCCCCCGCATACCGCCCCGCGGAGCCCGCGCAGGAGTGCCGAGAAAGGAACTAAACTTTTTTAGAAAAAGCGAGTACTCACACCAGCGCTCACTTGTACCTGAGTTACACAGGAGAAAACTGCCCCCACTTCCCCAGCCAGGCACCTCAACGCCCGAGGCAGACCCGACTCGGCCCCGCTCCGCGCCCCGTTATCCAGCCGCCCCCGCATACCGCCCCGCGGAGCCCGCGCAGGAGTGCCGAGAAAGGAACTAAACTTTTTTAGAAAAAGCGAGTACTCACACCAGCGCTCACTTGTACCTGAGTTACACAGGAGAAAACTGCCCGAAGCGCCGTGCCGCGCTGCGGCCCCCACCACCCCCGCGGAGGCCCCGGCAGCTCCGCGCCGAGCCCGCCCGTTCCTCGCCTGCACG
>NW_010168360.1:0-2226 GCF_000695765.1 Mesitornis unicolor
TGGGGCTGAGCCCATCACTGGGGCATCAGCTCTGTGCTTTCTGGGATGGAAACATGGGGAAATGGGGCTAAGCCCATCACCAGGGCATCAGTGCTGCACTTTCCCAGCCTGGCACACTGAGGGTGCCCTGACCCCATGGAGGGGTGCGCAGGGCAGGATGAGGCCCATGGCTCCATGGATGGGGGGCATTGGCGCTGCTGGCCCCCATCGAGGACGGATCTGCTGCGGCACCTGCGCACCAGCTGGGCCAAGGGGGTGTGGGGAACGGGTGTGCACACACGCACCCCTCATACGGCACGCACGGCGCCCAGACACGGCCTGGCTTCGTGGGTTGGGCTGGAAACGGGGGGGAAATGGGGCTGAGCCCATCACTGGGGCATCAGTTCTGTGCTTTTTAGGCTGGAAATGTGGGGAAATGGGGCCAATTCCTTCACCTGGGTATCAGTGCTGCAAGTTTTGGGCTGAAATGTGGGAAAACAGGGCTGAGCCCATCACTGGGGCAACAGTCCTGCACTTTTTGGGCTGGAAATGTGGGGAAACAGGGCTGAGCCCATCACCAGGGCATCAGTTCTGTGCTTTTTGGGCTGGAAACATGGAGAAATGGGGCTGAGCCCATCACTGGGGCAACAGTCCTGCACTTTTTGGGCTGGAAACATGGAGAAATGGGGCTGAGCCCATCACTGGGGCAACAGTCCTGCACTTTTTGGGCTGGAAACATGGAGAAATGGGGCTGAGCCCATCACTGGGGCATCAGCTTTGTGCTTTTTAGGCTGGAAATGTGGGGAAATGGGGCCAATTCCTTCACCTGGGTATCAGTGCTGCAAGTTTTGGGCTGGAAACATGGAGAAATGGGGGCAATTCCTTCACCTGGGTATCAGTGCCACACTTTTTAGGCTAGAAACACGGAGAAATGGGGCTGAGCCCATCACTGGGGCATCAGTTCTGTGCTTTTTGGGATGGAAATGTGGGGAAATGGGGCTGAGCCCATCACCAGGGCATCAGTGCTGCACTTTTTGGGCTGGAAACACGGAGAAATGGGGCCAATTCCTTCACCTGGGTATCAGTGCTGCAATTTTTGGGCTGGAAATGTGGGGAAACAGGGCTGAGCCCATCACTGGAGCATCAGTGCCACACTTTTTAGGCTGGAAACATGAAGAAATGGGGCCAATTCCTTCACCTGGGTATCAGTGCTGCACTTTTTGGGCTGGAAATGTGGGGAAACAGGGCTGAGCCCATCACCGTGGTATCAGTTCTGCACCCCAGGGATGCTCCCCCCGTGACCCAGCCTCTCCTTTGCAAACATCCTCCCCCAAAAAAAACAACCCCCAAAAGACGAGTTTTCTGAAAAAAAAGTGTCCTTTATGTCACTTAAATAACTATAATCCAGGTATTAGGGGGAAAAAAACAATAAAATAAAACAAAACCAAAAGAACAGCCGATCGCAAGAACATATCACAGAAATCAAAATTAATTTAACCACACAAAATAAATTAAAACATTAAATATTAACTTTCAGTGCAACATATACAGAAGACATGAGAGGAACGGTGACTTTTGAAAAACAAAATCAAAGAACAAAAAGAAAAACGAAGAGAAAAGCTTCGGGTTGGTTACGATGAAGACTACGGGGAGGGTTAACGCTGCGCCGGGAGGCGAGAGCGCCGGCCTGAGGAGCTTTCCTAGGATTAAAGTTCATTTTATTATTAATAAAAAGCTCGGATCTGAACCCAAAGTCGGCGCGGGCCGCGGCGGAGGCGTCGCCGGCGCTTCTGGTCTCTCTCTAGAAAAATAAAGCCCCATCCTGTGGGGATGGGGGAGGTTTTGGCTTTGGGAAGAAAAAAAGCCCAAAATAATCTGAGAGAAAAAAGAAAAAAGAACAGAAACAAACCCAAAACTGGAGAAAACAAACCCAAAAATCAGGGCTGGGGCCTGGCTCTGTTGCAGGGGCGAGCGATGCCCGGGCTCTGCCGCTGCCAGGGCGCTCGCTTGGCAAAAAAAGGAAGAAAAGAACCCAAGAAAGAATTAAAAACAACGGCAAAATAACAGGTCCAAAGCAGAGGCGAGATGCGGTGCTGGTCCCTGGTGTGGGTGTCCTGGGTTGGGGGGTGGTGGCAGTGGGACCCCTCCCGTTTCCATCAGCCCCCGGTGCTGGGAGCCGGGGAGCGCGGTTACACCCCAGGGGGGGTCGGCGTCCCCCCGGCCCCTTTCCCCGTCTCGGTGTGGCAG
>NW_010168361.1:0-6692 GCF_000695765.1 Mesitornis unicolor
ATCACTGTTTTCAAGTTGGAGCCATCATGTGGTTCCCCATCTATCACAACAGCCATTACTTTTGTAGCTGTCAGGTGTCCTCCCAATTCAGGTGAGAAGGCATACTGTCTTCTAAAATATTTGATTTATCAAATGTTAATTTGAAATGGATGGAATTCTGTATACATACTTAAATGAAATGTCGTGACTAACTTAGAACAAGGTTCATCTGTAGCACTTTACTTTTTCATTTGTAAATTAACAGTCTGCTATAAGAATTTTTAATTACATTCCTAATAGCTTTTTCTCAAAGCACTGCTCAAAGAACCATCAGAAATGTAATCAAGGAAGTAGGAAAAAAAAATAAAATAGAACCCAAAAAAACAGCAAACAAGTAGGACTGGATGGTATTTCTGATAAAAATGTATATTCCAGAGAAAACAAAAGTTTTTGTAGAAATATTTTAAAATAAAAAGGGTTGGATTTTTTTTTGGTCAGAACTACTAATGTTTTGTAACACTAGAGTAGCCAGGAATTGGCTCCACCAAGTTCAAACAAAAGGGAAAGACTATTAATATTAGGTTCCTCAATACTACTGCAAATTTGGACTCCACTGAAGGCTGACTCTGTCTCTAAATAAGATTTTCAAGGCCATTTGATTCAGCATGTATTTTGGCTTAGAGACCTGACCTTGATTTGATTGCAAAATAGCATCTTCCTATTGAGGAGCAGACTTGGTTTGTATATGTATTCAGAGTCATGGTATATTATTTTAAGTTTTTCCTATTTTTTCATGCTGCTGGAGCTACAGTGACAAACTGACACCAGACAAGAGATTTTAGTACCTCTGCATACTTATTGAAATGAATGATTACTTCTTTCAGTGATTTTGTAGCTTTCCTAAGAGCTTGTCCATGGTGTTGGATGTACAGTCATGTTTAGACATCTGAGATAGCCTAAACAATTCTGTTGTTTGCCAGAACTACTTTAGTGTAGAGTTTAACCCAAAGGTTAAAGAGTTGTTTTTCAGAAAGTCTAGTTTACATAATCCTGTAGTGTTCTGCACGGGGGACTGTAAATGTACCTTATGGATTCTGTCTGGCACTGAGAACTTCCTCAGAAGCTCCAAGAACTTGCACTCCCAGTTGGAATGAAAGTCAGGATGTGCTCATCACCTTGTAAGATAAATTACAATAGTAGCACAGTAATCAGATATGTTTTACCTTGCATTGTCAATAGCTTTGAAAGTATTAGCCAGATCTCCTCTCTTCTGACATGTACCCTCCATTGCTTTAACAACTTCATCCTTTGTTTGATATGTATTCAAAGCCAATGGCATCCTGGCCTACATCAGGAATACTATGGCCAGCAGGAGCAGGGAAGTGGTCCTTCCCCAGTATTCTGCACTGGTGAGGCCACACCTCGAATACTGTGTTCAGTTTTGGGCCCCTCACTACAAAAAGAACATCGAGATGCTGGAGCAAGGCAACAAAGCTGTTGTAGGGTTTAGAGTACAAGTCTTATGAGGAGTGGCTGAGGGAGCTGGGGTTGTTTAGTCTGGAGAAAAGGAGACTGAGGGGAGACCTTATCGCCCTCTACAACTACTTCAAAGGAGGTTGTAGCCGGGTGGGGTTCGGTCTCTTCTCCCTGGTAGCTAGTGACAGGACAAGGGGTAATGGCCTCAAGTTGTGCCAGGGGAGGTTTAGGTTGGATATTAGGAGGAACTTCTTTACTGAAAGGGTTGTCAAGCATTGGAAGAGGTTGCCCAGGGAGGTGGTGGAGTCACCATCCCTGGAGACGTTTAAAAGACGAGTGGATGTAGCGCTTAGGGACATGGTCTAGTGGCGGACTTAGTAGGGCTGGATCGATAGTTGGACTCAATGATCTTGAAGGTCTTTTCCAACTGAAACCATTCTATGATTCTATGATTTTGTTCTATGATTCAAGTTGAACACTACACAGGGATCATTAGCATATTGAATTAAACCCACCTATGCAATAAAGAATTATGTTAGATTATCACACATTACAATCAGTTACATAGAATCATGATGTTTAATTATTTGTGAGGCTGCAGTAAAAGATCTGCAGATGGAGTTATAATTTTCTTTGAACACATAAAACCAATTAATATTAACACATTTGGAAAGTGAAGCAAGCTAAATGCTCTTGCATCTTATGTCATTTATTATGGACTACAATATATTAATGCAAACAATCTGAAATAGTAGACATTAAATTTTTGCTCGGTTACTTCTGGAAGAGCTTATGTTCAACAATAATACAGGGAGCTCTGGGCAAAAATGAGAAAATAGCAAAAATTCTACAAGCGGACAGCACCTTGTTTTGATCTCTTCTATGGAAATCCCAGGTAAGGTAATACTAACCTACTAAGATTAGTTACTTGACAGCGCTGCAAACCCTATTTATTTTTAATACAGGTGAATGCTAAGGAAATATGCTAAGATGTTCATTTAGTATGAAAAAAAGAGGAAAAAAGAGGAAGCGATGCTAAAGGTGAGGTTCAGAAAGGACTGAGCAGGAAGCCTATCTTGATTTTGTATCTTGATTTTGTTTAACCTGTTTGGTTTTTTTTTAACTGAATCTGTTTTGCACCTGTTGCCTTACTTTGAACAGCAGGAGAAAACCTTCTGGAAACTTGGACTGATTTCAGGACAGACTCCTGTTGCATAGTTTTGGCTTCCACACTACTGTGCCCACAAGGGACCACTGTCCTATTTAGCAGCAGCTAAAAGAAATTTGGCCCTGGCCTCACATACCCCTCAGCTACACGTTTCATTGCCTTCTGTGGAAAATAATTTGCTTCTTTGCTGAAAATGACCTCTGTAAAAATAAATGTTTTCAGCTAGATCAATCAGCTGGTTGCATGACAGCCACACCACTGATATTAGAAGTAATTTTTTAAAAATACCTAGATAAAAAGGACAGATAATGAGACAGTATTTTGTCATGAGGATATCGGAGGAGGGTTCTTTTTAAAAGAAAATCACGTTAGGAACTCAAGGAAAAACCAAAACCTCTACATAACCTCTGTCCACAGTTCTGAAAGAAATGTTAGCTTCATTACATATACTTTCTGATTGTCCTACCCAGTCAGGAGAGTCTGAAAAACAGAAAATTGACCGTCTCTGTAGATGGAGTGAACAGCATTATTAATCTTTTCTCAAGAATACTGAAGAAAAGGTAATTAAAGGCAGAAGTAAATGGAAAATGAGATAAATCACATAGTTTTAACAGTGGCAGACCACATCAAACTATCTTAATATATTTGAAAAGATGACAGTCTCACCTCTGAGCCTGATCATGGAGCAGATCCTCCTATAAAATATGCTAAAGGCACATGGAAAATGAAGTGATTGGTGACAGTCAACATGGCTTCACTAAGGGCAAATCATGCCTGACAAATTTGGTGGCCTTCTACAATGGGGTAACAGTGTTGGTGGATAAGGGAAGAGCAACTGATGTGATCTACCTGGACTTGTGCAAAGCATTTGACGTTGTCCCACACAACATCCTTGTCTCTAAATTAGAGAGGCGTGGGCTTGATGGATGCACCACTCAGTGAATAAGGAATTGCCCGGATGGTCACAATCAAAGTGTTGTGGTCAACGGTTCAATGTCCAAGTGGAGACCAGTGGTGAGTGGTGTTCCTCAAGGGTAAATATTGGGACCGGCGCTGATTTAACATCTGTGTCGGTGACATGGACAGTGGGATCGAGTGCACCATCAGCAAGTTTGTGGATGACACTAAGCTGTGTGGTGTGGTAAACACACTGGAGGGAAGGGATGCCATCCAGAGGGGTCTTGACAAGCTAGAGAGGTGGGCTCATGCCAACCTCATGAAGTTCAACAATGCTATGTGCAAGGTCCTGCACCTGGGTCGAGGCAATTCCAAGCACACATACAGGCTGAGTGGAGAATGGATTGAGAGCAGCCCTGAGGAGAAGGACTTGTGGGTACTGGTGGATGAGAAGCTCAACATGAGCTGGCAATGTGCGCTTGCAGCCCAGAAAGTCTTGTATCCCGGGCTGCATCAAAAGAAGCGTGGCCAGCAGGTCAAGGGAGGTGATTCTCCCCCTCTACTCCGCTCTCATGAGACCTCACCTGGAGTACTGCATCCAGTTCTGGGACTGACCCGTGGAAAGAAGACTCCACAACCTGTAAGGCTGTAAAGTAGGTATGTTTATTAAGCGCACTTGGCACACGGGGGAATCTTTTCCTCCTAATTTGTGTGCACCTTCTGTGGCAGATTGTCTTAACTTTTATACAGTAAAGTGTTGCATTACTATACAAAAACACCTATGCATATTCATAGCCTTTCCCCAAAAAGGCGGTCTTTTTTCGAGAAGTCCAGCTGCGCCTGCGCAGTGCCTCCTGGTGGTCATGGGCCGGGGTCTCGGGGAGTCCTTTTCCCTACTAAGCTCTTCACCTTTGTTCCTTGCGCATGCTCCCTGGACCCTTGGCATTTCTCCAAACCACAAAGCCGGTTTTTACCAATTTGCTGGAATGTTAAAACGCATCAGGCAGGACATCCTTGGCCTTATCAGGAACTGTCTGTAGCCTACCTCCCTTTACACAGTGACCTAAGATATATTGCTTCAGCTAAATAATTGCTATCCTGTTAACTCTTAAGCATTATTCCCCCAAGCTGTGTTAGCCCCAAGCTATAATTTTCTTTATAAGTCTTAAAGTTCTCTCTATCAGGACCCCCAATATAAGAAGGACATGGACCTCTTAGAGTGGGTCCAGAGGAGGCCACAAAGCTGATCAGAGGGCTGGAGCACCTCCTCTATGGGGACCGACTGAGAGAGTTGGAGCTGTTCAGCCTGGAGAAGAGAAGGCTCCAGGGAGACCTTAGAGCAGCCTTCCAGTACTTTCCCCCTTTAAAGGGGGCCTACAGGAAAGATGGGGAGGAACTCTTTCTCAGGGAGTGTAGCAATAGAATGAGGGGTAACAGTTTTAAACTGAAAGAGGGTAGATTTAGATTAGACATTAGGAAGAAATTCTTTGCTGTGAGGGTGGTGAGGCCCTGAAGCTGGTTACCCAGGGAAGTTGTAGATGCCCCCTTCCTGGAAATGTTCAAAGCCAGGTTGGACAGGGCTTTGAGTAACCTGTTTTAAGTGCCTCTGTGCATGGCAGGGGAGTTGGAACTAGATGACCTTTAAGGTCCCTTCCAACCCAAACCATTTTATGATTCTGTGATAATTCTTTGATTATCTGATCTTGAGATAAGTGCTCTTTTTAGCTGTCACATGGGGCATGATTAGTTTTACTGGAAAAGATGGGAATTTACAGAGGTGAGAGGTACAAAAGAAATCATCTATACTACTAACTATGAAGCTGGAGGAGAGTCTTTAAAGCTATTTTAAAATCAAAGTTCTTTTTAGATCAATCTTATTTGCCTTTTTTCCTAGTTTTCTTCTGTATTAATGGTAACTCAAAATTGTGATGTTAATCTTGGATCAAAAAAATCAATATATTCTAATAAACTTTGCCGATCTTCACTTTTAAAAAAAAAAGAAAAAAGGAAATGCTCTAATTTAAGATGCTTTATTAATGCAGTGGAAAACTGGGAGATCACACATTAAAAACTGATTAACTTGAAAAGTGGAATATTAGAAAGGGGCACAGACTTGCCCTTAATGACTAATCTTAAGAAATGTAGACATAAACTGGGAGCTCATTGAGTGGAAGAGAGAGGAGCAGACAGATCAGACACTGGCTGATTACAGAGTGACCATAAGCATGCAGCCAACATGCAAAGCAAATATGGTCTGAAGATTTGTGACAAGAAGCACTTCTAGTTGAGAGAGGAAAATACCAAATACACTATATAGCGCCCTGGAAAGACTCATGTGGAATATACTATGGATCTGGTCATTCATGTTCGAGAGGGGTTGTGGAGAAGCATCAACAGGCTGCAAACCAAGGCGCTGCAGAAGCTGGGATTCCCATGAGAACATTGTTAAGAGAACACAAACAGCAGCTGGGATTTATACAAAGGCAATCTTTGGAAGATTGAACTGTGTTGTTGTTGAGCATAACAAGACCTTGGGCCAGCCTAAAAGTAGGAGTTCAAAACTACACCAAGCACTGTGTGCCTGGGTTATCTCGACCAGAACACTGGTTGAAGGGTATGCGTGGTGTGTGGCAGGATATCTCGGTCTTGGAACACCTGGCCATAAAGTATGGGAATGATGGATGGGAAAGTGCTGTTGTATGTGAACATCCTGATTGGCTGCATAGTCGGGTCCTTCTCTGTAGCTATAAAAGCTGAGACAGAAAATAAAAACTTCACTTGGCATTCATCTGCTGAGTCGGTTTCTTGTTTTCAGCTCACCGCAAGGGGTATATTTCAAAAAGTGCATTTCAGCCAAAAAACTCTGTGTTTGTCTAGCAAACCAAAGGACAAAGGAGAATGATTATGGGGTGTTAAATACCAAAGGGAGATTTTGCATGTAGGGAGATGGGAGCTGTTATTTCTAACTAAAGGCACAGCACTGCGCAAAGAACAAGCTGATAGAAACTTAGATCAGAAATCTGGAACAAAGTTGTTAACCATCAGTGAAATTCTTAAGCACTTTTCCAACAGGACTAAAACATGCCTCAGAAAAATGTAATGAGTGTGTGAAAATAACTGCCTTGTACTTAGGATACTTGTGGGAAGCAATCACATGGCATCAAACTGCTGA
>NW_010168361.1:6723-12347 GCF_000695765.1 Mesitornis unicolor
CCACAAGCTATGGCACAGACACATCAGACCGGGTCATGCTCCAGCCAAGCAGTCCAGGACACCTCCTGGGATGTAGCACAGAATGGTGCAAGTGGGCAGAAGCTGAGAGAGAAGCAGCCACAGGAGGAAGAAGCACAGTGAGCTTGGATGAGGAAGCCCTGAGCATAACCCAAAGAGCCCATCACAGAGGCCAGCTGCCAGAGACAGCGTCTTGGAGCAAAGTCCTGGCTGGCAGCAGCTTCCAATTATGAGGAAAGACAATATCCACTTATTATCCAATTCTAGACACAACTAAGTCACAGGGCTTTTGATATTTGTTGAGGTTGAGCCACAAATAAGCACCTGTCTCCAATACCCCATTCTCCTTCTGTGAAAAAGAACTCCCTTCACCAAAGTGGCTAACTGTTCATGTCTTAGTGTTCAACGTATTTTTTGTTACTTTATGCAATTTAGGTAGATTCAATCAATATCATATGGATCAGAAAATTCTTTATATTTGAGAGAAGTTCAAATATTAGAAAATGCAAATTTTTCTGCAGAGATGTTTTAAATTACTGCAACAACAGATACTGATTAAAGTGGGTATGCATGGGACAGTACTAACAGTAAATAAAAGGTATTGTCAAAGAGATAGAATAAGATTTTTGTAATTAGTATCTTCTCAAACCAACACTCAAGAAGAGCACTGTTGCTGTATATGATTAAACTTGGCAGGTTGACCCTGGCTGGATGCCAGGTGCCCACCAAAGCCGCTCTATCACTCCCCCTTCTCAGCTGGACAGGGAAGAGAAAATATAACAAAAGGATTGTGGGTCAAGATAAGGACAATGAAAGATCACTCACCAATTACCATCATGGGCAAAACAGGCTCAACTTGGGAATATTAATTTAATTTATTACCAATCAAAATCAGAGTAGAGTAATGAGAAATAAACCCCAAATCTTAAAACACCTTTCCCCCACCCCTCCCTTCTTCCCAGCTTCAACTTCACTCCCTATTTTCTCTGCCTCCTCCCCCCACAGCAGTACAGGGGGATGGTAAATGGGGATTGCGGTCAGTTCATCACATATTTGTCTCTGCCACTCCTTCCTCCTCAGGAGGAGGACTCCTCACACTCTTCCCCTGCTCCTGCGTGGGGTTCTACCCATGGGAGACAGTCCTCCATGAACTTCTCCAATTTGAGTCCTTTCCACGGGCTGCAGTCTACGAACTGCTCCAGCGTGGGTCATTTCCACAGGGTGCAGTCCTTCAGGAACAGACTGCTCTAGCAGGGGTCTCCCACAGGGTCACAAGTCCTGCCAGTAAACCTGCTCCAGCGTGGGCTCTCCACAGGATCACAGCCTTCTCTGGGCATCCACCTGCGCTGGCATGGAGTCCTCTGCAGGCTGCAGAGTGGATATCTGCTCCACCATTAACCTCCATGGGCTGCAGGGAGACAGCCTGCCTCACCATGGTCTTCATCATGGGCTGTAGGGGAATCTCTGCTCTGACACCTGGAGCACTTTCTCCCCCTCTTTCTTCACCGACCTTGGTGTCTGCATAGCTGTTTCTCTCACATATTCTCACTCCTTTCTTCTGACTGCTGATGGTGTTGCATAGGGTTTTTTCCCCTTCTTACATATGTTATCACAGAGGCATTACCACACTCGCTGATTGGCTCAGCCTTGACCAGCAGCAGGTCTACCTTGGAGCTGTCTGGCATTGGCTCAATCAGAGACAGGGGAAGCTTCTAGCAGCTTCTCACAGAAGCCACCCCTGTAGCCCCCCTGCTACCAAAACCTTGCCATGTAAACCCAATACACTAGCTCCAAGAAAGCTGCTGGAAAGTTTACAATTCAATCACACACCATTCCTGCCCCAGTGGCTGGGAGTTAAAGAACCCCAGTGGCTCCAGCAGCTGGCACCACAGGCCAGGGCACCCATACGCACAGCCCAACCACAGTAGCTGGCACAAATTTTCACTCACAGACAGGTGGCACTTAGTCCTTGCAGCACTGTCAACTCCCGCCTGAGGCGGGAGGAGAGCAGCTAAAGTTCTGTAAATCCCCTCAGGCTAAATTAAGGTGAACTGACACAAAACGATCAATTAAACGTTTTCTTTATAATGTAAAAAATTTGAACCTATAAAATGTAAACAAATTTGGACTTGGAAAATGTTAAAGTGGTTGGCAATGTGAGTTCTCAGTGGAAACCTTTTGTAAGAAGGAGAAAAGGAAAAGAGAAGAGAGTGATAGGAAAGAGATAAGGAAAGATATAGAGTGTTGTAGTCCTTACAAAATTGCAGTTTTCCTCAACAGAAAACTGACGCTAAAATTCTGTCCCACTAAACCAGGACAGAGAATTGCAGTGTTCGATCTAGTGAACAGAAGTTGACATTATAGCTTTAGCTGGAATAGAGTTATTTTCCTCAAAGGAGCTGTTGAGATTTTTTGTTTTGTTCTCAACAGCAGTTATTCCACATTAACTCAAGGTTGGTTCTTCAGTCTTTGCCTGAACCTGTGGTCATAGTTTGTTTCGTTTTGTTTTCTCCTTCTCTCTGCACAAGGGGAGTGGGGGAAAGTGAAAGCCCGGGATTTTCTAGGACAGATGATATTGTGTATGATTCAAGCTGACCAAAAACCCATATGCCAGATCATAAACATATCACTCACTATAAATTAGGGAGTTTGCAGGGGACAACCCCTTCTCTTCTCTCTTCTCCCTTCCTTCCCTCCTCCTTCGGATGGTGGCCTGTCTCTGTTCCTGAGACTTACCTCTCCCCAGTTGTGTTTCTATTGGCACACAGCCAGCAACTGCTGTTCATGAGCTGAGTTTAACTTTGATTGCTTTATTATTGTTCCTATTTTTATAACAATTCATTAGTATTATTATTTCATTTTGGTTTATTTTACTTATTAAATATTTTTTGTCACAACTGATGAGTTCTTTTACTTTTCCAATTCTTTTCCCCACCCCACCAGAGGGGGGGGGAAGTGGGTGAGCAGCTATGTGGTGTTTAGTTTGTTTATTAAATACTAATAGTCAGGAAATGTCAGAAATTTAATTGAGTCCCCTCATATGCATCCACAACATGACTATTTTTAATTACTGAGTAATTAAATTTGATTACTCAAATAGGATAGGCAAAGAAGATAATATAAAAACAAAGACACCACCACATTTATTTTTAGACAGAGTTGAGATTTTAACCTTGCATTGCCAAATATCCTGACCAAGACTATAATGCTCCATACAGTCTATGGAGCAAAACTGAAATATCAGGTTGAAATATAATTCTGGTATATTCGTCGATTATTTATTGGTCTAGCAAGAATACTATTTTCAAACAATTTGAAGTCCACCTGAGAGGTTAGGCTCTTCAGCAGTACTAGTAATTTTCTAGGAACCTCATGGCAGTGTATGCAAATCAGGCATTTTATCGCTCAATCTTAAAAATAAACAAGTATTAACCAGTAGAAGCAATATCATCACAACGAATGGATTTTTTTTGTTTTATAAGAGTTGCCTCCTTATTGATAATAAGCACATTAAGGGCAAAAAGGTAAAATGAGCATGAGAATAAAACAATATAACATACAGTAGTCAACCCAAAACTTTTTCTCTTTGCAGTGTCAGGGCAATAATGCTTGTTGAAAAAATGCCAAAATTAATTCCAACTGACTGCCCTGCAGCAAATCTCAAGTGATAGGACTGGCCCAATGCTAACTACCGTGGCTGCCATAGCCTTGGTTGAATGAGCTTTATTTTGATCCTCAAGTGACAAACCTGCCAATAACTAACAATGAGAGATGCAAAGGAACTTCTGACATACCATCCTAGGACACTGACTTACCTAAGAACTGTGAAAAACAAAAAAATGCACCATCACCACACAAGAACAAAAAGTCCTAAAAGCTAAATGGACTTTCTAAAGGCTCTGTACAGTGCAAGGTTAAAAAAAAAAACAACAAAAAAACCAAAAAAAACCCACCCCACAACAACAACAACAACAAAACACCCAAACACATTCGTTGGCATTTCACAAATCCACAGAAGACATCACTTGGATTATAGCGTGGGAGAACAATTCATTAAGATGGAATTGACATTACCTCTAAGGATTCCTTGCATTCTCTACTGAAAGTAACTGAATTTAATCTTAAAATGTGAGCAAGATATTTTAGATTCCGAGATGACTGGTTACAAATAGGATCTCAAGATCTTTAGACAGAACTAAATGAAAAACAACAGTGATTTGTCAGGAATGCAGAATATACTCTTGATGTGATTTGGCCCAATGTTTTCCTACATGGTCTTTTCTAAAACCTGTTTTTTTCCTTCTTCTTTAAAGGAAAAAAAAAATCTCTTATTTGAGCAAGTGGTCCCATCCATCAAATCCATGTTTATCCAATTTAGTGACTAGTATGTCATGTGGGACAGTGTTAAACGCTTTGCACGAGTCCAGGTAGATGACGTCAGTTGCTATTCCCTTATCCACCGAAGGTGTAACTCCATCAGAAAAGGCCACCAAATTTGTCAGCCACGATTTGCCCTTGGGTAAAGACGTGTTGGTTACCACCAATCACCACATCCTCGTTATCCATGTGCCTTAGGAGAGCCTTCAGGAGGATCTGCTCCATGATCTTGCCAGGCACAGAGGTGAGACTCACTGGTCGATAGCTTCCTGGGTCTTCCTTTTTGCCCTTTTTGAAAATGGGGATTATGTTTCCCCTTTTCCAGTCAGCCAGGACTTCACCAGACTGCCATGACCTTTCAAATAGGATGGATAGCGGCTTGGCAACTTCATCCGCCAGTTCATTCGTTCATCTTCATCCGCAACTTCATTCGCCAGTTTGGAAATAGCTGTCCCCAGGTTCCTACAGCAGGTGAGAACCTTCAGTCTTGTGTCTCTTCCCACTCCACCTCCGCAGTGTGGGGGCAGCTGCCTGTCCCAGCTCCTTGTCTGGGGTCCTGCCCTGCCACAAAAGGCTTTGAAAGGAGATGCTCTGCTCTCCCATCACTCATGTGGTAGATGGCTGCCCCTTGTGACAGAATCACAGAATCACAGAATATTAGGAGTTGGAAGGGACCTCTGAAGCTCATCCAGTCCAACCTCCCTGCCAGAGCAGGATCACCTAGACTAGTTCACACAGGAATGTGTCCACGCGGGTTTAGAATGTCTCCAGAGAAGGAGACTCCACAACCTCTCTGGGTTGTAACCCTATGCAGCGCTACAGGCTTGGGGATGAGTGGCTGGAAGGCAGAAAAGGAGTTTATATCCATCTATTCCTACACTCCAGTTGCAAGAGCCAACCCAGCACATCTCAGTGATGCCACTGACATCATTTCCCTATAGACATGCATACGTCTGTAATTCTTCTTGCTTGTTCCCCATACTCCGTGCATTGGTGTAAAGGCATTTAAGTTGCTACCCCATTGAAGCCAACTTACTGACTGGAGGTCCCTTGTCCTGCACTTCAGGTGTTCTCATCCTGGCCTGTGATCCTACTCCAGGCCTGGTGCTTCTCTTGCTGTCATTGGCTTTGAAGAGGGATGGAATGAGGATCCCCTCCCCCTGCAACTCTAGCTTAAAGCCAATTAGGAGTCAGATAGACTTGTGAGATGTGTCAGTCTGATTCGTGTT
>NW_010168362.1:0-204 GCF_000695765.1 Mesitornis unicolor
GGGCCCCAGCGCCACCGCGGGGACGCACCCGGAGCGGCCCCGGCCCCGCTGCTCCCCTCTCCCCTGGGCTTTGCTGCCTTACCCAGCACCCCTCAGCCGGTGTGCCATGGGGCTGGGAGATGGGGCTGGGGCTGGGTGGAGGATTGGATGGGGCCGGGTGTGGGATGGTGCTGGGGGAGGGATCGGCTTCCGACCCAGTCCTGG
>NW_010168362.1:235-2662 GCF_000695765.1 Mesitornis unicolor
GGCAGCGTCGGTTCCCAGTCTGCTCCCTGGCCCTGCCGACAAGGCCCAGGTCTGCTGAGGCCTGGCTGTGCTCCAGAGCTGCCCTGTTTGCTCAGCAGTCGCTGGGCCCCTCGCAGCCCCTAGCGCGGCTGTGTGTGTGGCACTGGCCCGGTGACAGGCACAGGGGCAGTAAGGACACTCGTGCAGTTAATCGCAGCTACGCTGTCCCCAGGACACTTCTGCTATAGCAGAGCCAGGCCAGACTGGTTGTGCCCTGGCACGCTGCTGCTGCAAAGTTGCCTGGCCCTGCCAGCGCTCACCAAGCATGCCAATGTAGCCCACAAGCATGGCCACTGGCCATTGCTCTTGGTTGTTTCCACTACTGCTGCTGTCGGGCAGAGCAACAGCCCATCCTGACGTGTATGTCAGCCGCAGCAAGAGGACAGCATCAACCAGTACACAGCACCTAGTCTGGAGTGCCTTTACTGACAGCTCTGCAGTCCTGCACAGTCAGCAGGATATTGTAGACAGAGGTTATACTCTTTTTAAGGGGTGACACTGTGCCCACAGACAAGTGCAAGGTTGGTTTTCCAGCATGCCTTCTGCCCAGGGAGCTGCGTGAGCAATGCAGGACTTTGCTTTGTGCCCTGATTTCCCGGTTTGGATAAGCAGGGCTCCATGAGGGTGGGATGCAGGCTCTTTTCCGGAAAAGAACATTGTGAGCAGCTGGCATAAGCTGCTGCAGTGTAACTCAGAGCAGCCCTGCGACATGCATCCCGGCTCTGCACTGCAGGTTTCAGAACTGGAGCTGATACACCCAGGCAAGGACTCTGTGCTGCCTTTTCAGCTGTGGAAAGGGGTTATTTATTGGTCATTGCAGAGCCAGCTGCGCCATGCCCCATGAATGCCTAGGAGGAGCTGTATCTGCAACCTCTACAAACCTGGAATCACCTCCCCGTATGGCAAGCACCCTTCCTGGGGACCAGCCCTCGCTTGGACCCCTCCAACGTTGGTCCTTCCCTGACCTCCTCCTCCTCTGGCCAAGGCCCCACACCACTCTGCCAGGAGATCACTACCACTCAGCACTGGATTTTTTCCTGCTTCTCCCAGTTCTGCTCTGTCCTCAGGAACATTCCTGGCATCTCCAGGCCACCTGCAGTGGGTGCTGGCAGGGTCAGGTGCTCTGCATGTAGTGCTCGTTTGCTCTTACTGCCGAAATTGCAGTGGGCACAAAGCACACAGGGGCAGGCAGGGATAGTTGCCGTTTATCCAAAACATTTGTTAGAAAGAAGTTGTTTTAAAAAGGTGTATTTACAAAAAATCTTAACTTTCCTGTTCTTTTGGGTAAAGAACCTTAACCTTTTTGAGGCTTGTTCGAAAAAACTCTGCAATTTTATTTGGCTTGATGTCTTTTCACATAAAATGCTTTTTTGTTTGTTTGTTTCCTGATCAGCTCCAGGTCAAGGAAATCACCTTCAGGGGGAAGGACACTGCTGCAGAGGAAACCTTGAAGGAGAAGTGAGACATTCTGTAGCACAAACCTATCCAAATATTGCTCATACCAACAGATACTCTGAGAACAAATCACCATATAACTAATAACATGCTGCAGATGTGAGTATTTTAGATGTGCTTATAAAAGACTCCTCTTGTCATTTATTGTTCCTTTCAGAATTAGCTGAGGAAGGAAATGGGAAATTGTACTTGCTGGCATGTCACAAAGGTGGATGCAATGCTGAGAAGGAAACGAAATGAAGGCCAGCTGAGAACAGCACCTTCCAGCTAAACCCCGCAGGGTGGTGTTTTGACCCACGTGAGAAGTGAGGCAGCTTTTGAAAGACTCAGTATTCCTTGAATGAAAGTTTTAAATGAAACTGGTGTGGTAGGGAACATTTCTGCTGCTTCCTCCCGTAATCATCAACCACTGCCAGCCACGAGCTCTGATGGAGGATCCCACTGCGGAGCTGAAGATGGTGATGGGCTCCTAGTTGCCTCAGACCAACAGCAACAAATGTGCCACGTTGTCCCCAAAAGCCAGCAGAGATGAGTCCCTCAATCCTCTGGTGAAGGTCACTGCTGTCCTGCACGCTGGGACATGCAGAAAGGAGGGTCAAGCATGCAGCCTTCCTGCTGGAGAGGGCATTTCCCTCTCGTTCTAAACATGGGAGCAGACAGAAGTATCTCTCTTGTTCTTCCCAGTTTCAGCTGTGGCACAGGAAAATCTGGAGGAGGCTTTTCCTTAGCCTCTGCTCCTGGCCGCTTCCTTCCTACTGCTGGCAGGGCCAGAGCCGGCTTGATGGGGAGGGCTGGCTTTTAACACTCCCCTGCTTCAGGAGTTTTAATTTTCCCCTGAGGGCATGCCTTGTCTCCGGGCTGGCTCCATGCAGAGGACATAATACACAGTCACAACCAGATACTTGTATGGGTGATTTCTTTGCCTATAAGCAA
>NW_010168362.1:2693-15928 GCF_000695765.1 Mesitornis unicolor
AAATTCTGACCCTGCAACGCAGTATAAGCGTTGGCAGGGCAGTGACCACTATGGGTGTGAGCTTCTAAATCACTTACAGCAAGAAATAGAGAGGTGATGGCACAGATTCAGCGGCTTTGCTGCAAGCAGTAGGAAGGCCAGTCGCACCAAAGCAAGCCCCATGGGATGTCTGGGGTGAACACACCACATCCACGCAGGGTCCAGGCATCCTCCCTGGGGTGCCCCCCCAGCTCCAAACCACCAGAGCTTTCCAGCAGAAAGCTGGATCTAAAATAAGTTACATCTCCTTCGCTGTTTCTTGGCTCCAGCCTTTAACAGTTCAAACTGGTTTTGTTTTTCCTGGTGTTAGTCATGCACACAGACTGGGAGCTGAACCTGTAATTCTGGCTTTGCTGCTGCTATAAAACATTCACACTGCACTTTTCTCAACCAGGAGCAGAAACCTTTAATTTAATTCAACTAGAGGAGTTCAATCTATGACCATGACACCTCAATTACTTAGCAATGCATATTTAACATTTAGCTGTACACATCCAAAATTAAACCAAGAGAAGAAAAAAATGTTGTATATAAGCAACTGCAAGGATTTTATTTAAAGCCAGTAAAAGCTGTACATTTAGAACAAAGATCTAAACAAAGACTGTACAATAACCCCCTTTGCTTGTTAGGCTGCATGATTTATGGAGCTCTGCTCCAAATGAAACGTCTGAGATTTTCACTTCTCCCTAGTTTTGAACTTTTGGCTGATGAAGGACAGAAAAGTATAAAATCTTGAAAAATTCTCCAAGATGTAAAAACCGTTTCTGTGGGACACTGGTCCTAGTCTGGAGCACACAGATGTGCCTCATCCCCAGGGGTCTGGTTCAGGAAACCACTCGGGTTTGTTCCCATCGCTGCCGAGGGCCAGGTGTGCTGGTTTTCAGCCTAGCTCTCCTTAAAATAATGAGATAAACAACACGCCGGTAGTTTTGCCTCTCGCACAAAGAACAGAGGCTCATTGTTCCTTTCTTTGGCTTTGTCTCATGGTATCTATAGTGATACAAATATACATATATATAAATATGTGTGTGTGTGTGTATATATAGTGATTTTCAGTGAGTTCTCTAGGGCAGGGTGTTTCTCGCTGTCCCACGATGGTGCAGACACTGGTCCAGTGAGGTTGCCCATCTAGAGACCGGCATTGCCATGCTGCAATGTGTGAAGTGCTCGACACTTCAGCTTTCTCGAATAACTGTGTCATTAAGAAACATCTTCTATTTTATTTTCTTTAACATTGCTGCTTTCTGCATCCCCATGGACAGTTGTTTATTGCCCACTGCCAGAGAGGTTTTTTGCTCCTCTACAGAGTAAGGACAATAAATTAGGCTCTTTTAGCACAGTCTCAAGTATTTCCAGAGCAGTTTCAGCTCCCCCAGGCCCATAGCGTGGCAAACAGATAACTAGACTTTCCCAGTCAACCCGTTTCTACCCAAAAGTTACTGCTGCATGTGGTTTGTTTTCATTTCCATGGTGGATAATACAGGAGATCTTCAGCCGCTGGCTTAGCGGAGCATTGTGGAGGAAGCAGAGAGGCAGATGTGGCCCTGGGAGAGCCCCTGGAGCATGGAGTGGCAGGCGAGCAGGGCAGAGCTGATGGACAGCAAAGGAAACCTGGGGATAAAGGCAGAAATCCTGCTGGGCTGCAGCCATCTGGAAGCAGGCGTGTGGAGGCTGCTGTTCAGGGGGTGTCTACATACACACTGGCCCACTGGCTCAGGCTTCTGCATACACACTGGCCCACTGGCCATGGGACGCGGCTGGCTTTCTGCACTTCCTAAATATTTCTGGGACTATTATTAGCATTTTTTAATTAACACAGGAAATGAAGACAGGCAAAAATGAAAGTGCAGGCATCAGCAAAGGAGCTGCTTTCTTCATTTCTCACCCAGGGCACCACAGGGACCTGGAGCTGCTGGATAAGCCACAGCAATATCAACACCAGGTTCTTGGAGCTGCTTTTACAAGTGACTACTGATGTCTCTATTAGCTTCCACAACAGGTATCAGCACCTGTAGAATGAAAGAGATTTATCCCCACTAATAATGCATTCTCTGATAGCAATGGAGACCAAGTCAAATACTGTTAGCTTCCTTTAAGACTAAGACATATAGGCCACATAGTGCCCTTTTAATGCTCAGATGTGACAGTTGTGCTAAACTCACTGCTCCTGAGATAGGACAGGCTGCTCTCCCAGCTGCCAGAGCGTGCAACGATGTTAATGTGGTCCTCAGCAGCCTTCAGAGGAAAAGTAAATACTGACTCTCATTGAATATAATAACATAAAATAACCTGATACTCATTTACTTAATGCTCCTGCTATTAATAGCAGATATTGACCCAGATGTGGGAATAGCCTTATCCAATCTTCTATCATCTGCTGTTAATCCTTATCAGCTTTGTGATCACGTTCAGAGATTTCCCTTAGGTGTGTTTCCACCACTAAACAAATAAATTGCTTCTACTGGTCATAATTTAAAAACTGTATCCAGCAGCAAAGGGGCACAAATGGAAGTGTACATCAGGAATTGCTGCACCCTGCATTATCCAAACAGAGCACGATAGCAGAATAAGGCACACGCCCTGGTAGCAAGGAAAAAAGCGGAAAAGAAATTCCATTAAACACAGACTGGCTGCAGTGTGGTCCCCGGGGTGCCCTGGGGATCCCACAGCAAATAGTTGGCTGCTCTGGGAGGGCTCTAACGCCTCTGACCCCAGCACCTCTGCTTTCCACTGCGGCTATTCCAGCTTCTACTGCCACCCCTCATGGACGCCTCTCTGATACCTCCTGGTTTTCTCTGTCCTCTGCCAACATCACTTCTTGCACCAGGGAGTACAGTTCATCTCCAGGAATGGGGCAGGTAATTAAAAAGGCCCATTTCAGACTGTTTTGCCACATCTGGCCAGTCAGGTTCATCAGTATTCACCACGTGCTGGTTTTGGCTGCTGGAGAGAGCAGCAATGGACTATTTAATTTCCTCTGGGACCTGGAGTCCATCAAGAGAAAAAGCAGCAGAAGGCAGCTTTTTAGAAGTAAATAGTAATTACCATCAAAATACAGATATATATATATAGATATAAACTAGGGTTAGGCTAATACTAAGGTTGAGGCAGAAAACCATGAAAGATGAGAATTCAAAGCTGGGGCTGCCGTGGCAACCCTGACTCATGTCAGTGTGGTTGGGCATTACAGGATTTCTATGGGACCTACCAGAAAACGCCAATGTTTGCTTGGCATTTTATAGACATTTGTTGAACGGGTAACAGAGCTGCTGGAGAAAGTGGCTGGTGCATTTGTGGAAGAGGATGCAAGTTTTGAGGGAAGATCTGGAAACCCAGTCTTGAAAGGTGCAAATACACGCACTGGTAAATCCGGACTCACAAGTGAGGTCACACATGAACTCCTGAGCCCATGGGACCACTGGTCAGGAAAGCAAACGTTTTAGCAGTGAAGCTTGTAAAACTGAAATCCCGGCTGCAAGCCCTAAATCAGAGCCTGCTCCAGCACAGATCCTGCCTACAGAGCTACCAGCTTCCAGCTTTAGCTCTGCCCAGCAGACACCTCCGTGCGACAGGAACAGTTTTGGTTGTCTCCAAGCACAATTCCTTACAGTCATTCTTCTCTTCAGTAGGCTGAGACCTGCTAGCAATTGTTCTGCAGCAGAATGGAGCCTAAAGCAAAGACCAGCAGCTGATAAAATCTCAGTTAAAAACAGCCTGACCTGCTGGTTGAGGCACAAGAGAGTTTGGGTTCTCCACATTAGTCAGGCAGCGTCCAGGCACGCAGCTATGGGTTCTTAAACACAGGTGTGATGACCAGGAGCCAGAGGACAGATTTTCTTGGGACTGACAGGCTTCATCTAATGGCATTGCCACAAGGATGGGGAGGGCTCTGGAGAACAAGCCTGATGAGGAGAGGCTGAGGGAACTGGGCTTGTTTAGCCTGGAGAAGAGAAGGCTGAGGGGAGACCTCAGCACCACCTACAACTGCCTCAAGGGAGCTTGTAGAGAGGTGGGTGCTGGTCTCTTCTCCCAGGTGATGGGGGATAGAACAAGGGGAAACGGCACCAAGCTGTGCCAAGGGAGGTTCAGGTCAGAGATAAGGAGGAAGTTCTTTCCTGAGAGGGTCGTCAGAAGCTGGAACAGGCTGCCCAGGGAGGTGGTGGAGTCACCATCCCTGGATGTGTTTAAAGAGCGGGTAGACGAGGTACTTAGGGATATGGTTTAGGGGGTAGACAGGAACGGTTGGACGTGATGATCTCAGAGGTCTTTTCCAACCGAGCGATTCTGTGATTCTGTGATATATAAAGTTATAGCTGACAGACACCACATTGTATCTTTAGAAATCTAACTGATTTTTGTAAGCATTTTTATAACGCAGCCATTTTGGTGTCCAATGCAGAAATGTGTGCAATGTAATTCCTTCACGTCACTGTTATTCTCTTTTCTACTTCTGCTTTCCCTTCAAATGTGTCTTGTAGAACCATGTTAGTAGAAGCTGCAGTTTCATTTCTCATTCGACGCTTCCATTAAATTTGGATTTTTTAAAATCTTCACAAGTAGCAAATGATCTTTTCAAACGTGACAAAACTAAATTCAAAGCAAACTGCTCACAGATCTTCCTTACAAGAACAGCAAATGCACCCTCTTTCAGTGTGCATTGCTTCGACCCTGACTTTCAGTGAGCTGCAGTGAAAAACAAAAGTAGATCTCCAGAGCACAACTCACAGCTCCACTATACAGTGATACACAACTCTGATTCACAAATTAACAGCAAGCTTTTAGGCATTTATAGACACAGCACGGAGAAAACAAAAATGTAAAAATCATATATGAAAGCATAAGCATTCACTGAGCATTTTCAGACAAAAATAAAACATGGAAATTGGGAGGACAGAGCGTTTACATTGGCAAAGGCTGAGACACAACTCATCTGCACATGCAGAAATTGTCAGTATGCCAGGAAGAATGAATAAAGAGCATGTCTGTGTAATTAAATCGGTTTATTTGTGAGAGCAGATGATGCAGTGCAAGTCAGAGCAGCAAGAAAAACCTTTGAATACAAATCCATGCGCAGCCTAGTTTTGAGAGGGCATCCTGAAAGATAGATGGGGCTTTCTCAACCATTCCTTATTTCATTCAGCAGGCACCAAGTTTGCACCTCACCTTTGATTCAGTAGCTGCACTCCATCCCATTTCACACTTTGGGTAGCTTCCCGTAAAAATAACAAGGCTATTTAGACTTCCAACAAACCGTTTTGATGCTCTGTTTCTGGAAGCAAGAAAACCCCCCGACATTGCCAGTGTTTCCCCAGCCCATCCTGGCTCCTCCTTGCGAGGGACCAGCCACTGCAGCACAGCTCCAGGCACCATGTCCCCATGCCTGTGGGATGGAGGCAGGGTCCAGTCTGGGCTCACCCTGTGGTGGGAGCAAAAGGGCACCGTTCTCCTGCCAGGCACTGACTTCTTTTCCCCTCTTCAGCGGGACTGCTGAAGGACCAGAAAAGCTGTATTATGGGAAAGTCTCACCACCCACATGGAGCCATCTATGTCTCCAGTTATCTGACTCAGGGACGTGTCTCCTCCAGCCTGTCATCTCAGGAATAAAGGGAAATCTGCCTCTGCTGAAGACTTGTGTCATCGTTGTTCTGTCACTCAATGGCTCCTCCCCACCCAGGGAAAGGAAAGGAGGTCCATCGGTTGAAATAGAAACAGATTTAATGAAATAATAATAATAATAATAAAAATCAGTATTTATAGCAATATTAATATAAAGTACACAAAGTTATACTCAGCCAATATAGTGGCCACAACAAGCCAGGGAGTAGGCCTTGGGAGCAGAATGATGGGCAAGACTCTCCAGGGGTGACGACCATCAAGAAAAGAGGACCATACCTAGCAAACTCCCCGGTTTATAGTGAGCATGATGTTTATGGTATGGAATAATTCTGTTGGCTAGCTTGGGTCTGCTGCCCTGGCTTTTGTTCCTCCCAGCTCTTGGACCTGGTTAACTCAAACCCGCTAAAGGCCTTGATCAGTGCCTACCAGTGTTGGCTGAAAACTAAAACAAAATGTCTTGTCAACTTTGTTTCCACTAAACAGAGTACTGTAGTCTTTGCAGAAATGGAGCTTTCCTGAATGGAAAACTGATTCTGTGATTCTATCCCAGCAAAACCAGGACAACCTGCTACTTCACCAGGGCTGCAAAAAGAAGAACAACAGCACAAGAGGAGGATGATGCATGCCTGTCTTGCTCACACAGTTCAGCGAGAGCCTGAACCCTCTATCATAAACCTGCAAAGACTCCTTATGTCAGAACACCTTTTCCTCTTAATCACAACAGGAAAACACTACCCAGTCCATTCAGGAAAAATACTTTCCACATCTGCACTTCACAGCTGTGCGGGATATTTTCTGTCCTCTGATATTGCTGAGCACTTCCCATGCTCCCAGACAGGAAAGGCACGTGCTGTAGCACCGTGTGCTCTCTGCCAAGTTTCTTAATTGGCGTGAGTACAAACCATTTTCATCGCTGCTGGTGTAAACAGCCCAGGCACAGGTCTCGCAGCGTGACTTAGTGATCAGCAGCCGGCAAATGCCACCGTCTCTGTTTCCACACCTGACACACACAGTGGCAGCCAAGGCCAACATTGCCACGTCACTCTCTCTTGCCACATCTTAGTCAGGAAACATTTTGCTTGATATATTTTTGTCAGTGTGTTTGCAGTGACCTGATTTGGTATCTATGGGGTTTCTGTCACTGCTGTTAGCTGGAAGCCCAGGGAGGGCTGTGTGGGAGCACTCAGCTGGGTAGGAAGTATTTCCCAGTGCAGGTTTTTCACTCCTCCACGTCTGGAGGTGGATGCTGAACCACATTCCACCAGTTTGTCCCAGTGTTTGCATTTCTCAGCACATCTCTTCCCTCGCAGGATGATTTGAGCTCCCCATAGCATTTGGCTCCCTGCTCACAGGGATCCTCCCTCCCTCCTCCAGTTTCCACGGGTTCCTCTCATTGCACATACTTTCCTGAAGATGCTCGCCACCCTCATCCTCCTGTGACCCTCCTAGCACTCCTGCATAATTTTGGGTGGTGGCAATTTCTGAAGGCTCTGTAACAACCTGCAGCAACAGGGTTTATCAGTGCTCTGGGACAATACCAGGGAGCAGCACATCTGCTGGGTCTTTCTCTACCTGGGACCAAGGCAGAGGAGATGGCAAGGAAAAGCAGAAGGAGACCTGGAGAAGAGGAGGCTGAAGGGAGACCTTATTGCCCTTTACAACTCCCTGAAAGGAGGGGGTAGCGAGGGAGGGGTCAGTCTCTTCTCCCAAGGAGCAAGCAATAGGACAAGAGGAAATGGCCTCAAGTTGTGCCAGGGGAGTGTTAGATTGGATATGAGGAAAAAAAATATTCCATGAAAGGGTTATCAGGCACTGGAAGGGGCTGCCCAGGGCAGTGGTGGTGTCACCATCCCTGGAGGGATTTAAAAGATGGGAAGACAAAATGCTTAGAGGCATGGTTTAGTGGTGGACAGGTTATGGTTGGACTCAATGACCTTAAAAGGTCTTTTCCAACTAAATAACTCTGTGATTCTATGAGATACAAGTGATGGAAATCTGGATCAAAACACACAAGCACCTCTGAACATGAGCTCTGTCTGACTGCCCAAGCTATGCTCAAGCAGCCATTGTAGCTGGGCCGCAGCTCCTAATGGCCTGCTCAGCCTCTGCCGCCTTCCTTCCCTGGTGTGCTGTCCCCATGTGTCAGGTGGCACAGCACACTGCATGCCTGTGTATCTATGTACTTACGTGTGTATATGTCTGTGTGTCCCTATGCAAGTGTATGGGGTTTGGAGGGGTCAGGTTGGTAGTGGTGGAGGCACGAGAGGGGTGGCTCCCGTGAGAACCTGCTAGAAATTTCCCCGGATCCAAGTTGGACCTGCCTCTGGCCAAGGACATGCCAGCCAGCGATGGTGGTAGCACCTCTGTGGTAACATATTTAAGAGAGGAAAAAAAAAAAACTGCTGTAGAACCTGCAGGGGAGAGAGGAGTGAGGTGTGAGAGAAACAACTACACAGACACCGAGGTCAGTGAAGAAGGAAGGGGAGGAGGTGCACCAGAGCAGAGGTTCTCCTGCAACCCATGGTGAGATGGAAGAGTGACCCACCTGCAGCCCATGAAGGGTAACGGTGAAGCAGAGATCCATCTGCACCCTATGGAGGACTCCATGCCAGAGCAGGTGCCTGTGCCTAAAAAAGGCCACGTTTCTATGAGAAGCCCGTGCTGGAGCAGTCTGTTCCTGAAGGACTGCACCCCATAGAAAGGACCCATGCTGGAGCAGTTCATGAAGAACTGCAGCCTGTGGGAAGGACTCGTGATGGAGAGGTTTGTGGAGGACTGCATCCCGTGGGAGGGATCCCACACTGGAGCAGGGGAAGAGTGTGAGGAGTCCTCCCCCTGAGGAGGGAGGAACGGCAGAAAATGTGCGAGGAACTGACCATAACCCCTGTTCCCTGTTCCCCTGTGCTGCCAGGGGCAAGGAGGTAGAGAAAATTGGGAGTGAAGTTGAGCTCAGGAAGAAGGGAGGGTGGGGGAAAGGTGTTTTTAAGATCT
Organism: Mesitornis unicolor; assembly: GCF_000695765.1. Lineage (NCBI taxonomy): Eukaryota > Metazoa > Chordata > Aves > Mesitornithiformes > Mesitornithidae > Mesitornis > Mesitornis unicolor. The sequence goes on from NW_010168362.1 coordinate 11,340, forward strand.
TGTTTCATTTCTCATTATCCTAATCTGATTTGATTGGTAACAAATTAAATTAATTTGGTTTTCCCCAAGTCGGGTCTGTTTTGCTGTGACGATAACTGGTGAGCAATCTCTCCCTCTCCTTGTCTTGACCCACAAGCCTTTCATTGTATTTTCTCCTCCCCATCCCACCAGGAGGAGTGAGCAAGCAGCCGTGTGGTGCTCGGTTGGCGACTGGGCCTAAACCACGCCATCATGCACACGTGCACGCACATACACGTACAGGATGCTTTTTGCTGTAGCAGAAGCCACAGGACACCCGTAAGGACAGGGCCAGGCTGTTGTTAGCTCAGTGCATAGTTAAACCTCATCCTGTGTGATCACCATTTGCCCAAAGCTGCCTGTGCAAGACACCTGTGACCCCACCAAACCTCCCAGCGAGCCCTCCCCCCAGGACAGTGCTGGGGCTGGGGTGCCGCTGCGTGATGGCTGCGGCTGCTGGGGGAAGTTGCCTGAGCAGTGGCAGTGAGTCAGCAGCAGTTTGCAGGCTGGGAAGGAGCAGCTCCCACAAAGAGAACCAGAAATCATGGTTTACTGCAGTGGGCTGTAAAACAAGTTGGCAAAAATAGATGCTTTGGCGTGATGCTTTTCCTGTTACCCTGCTACTCATAGACCAGCTTGGGCTTGGTGCTCAGGGCTGTAAATCAGAGGGAATTGCCTTCTTTTATCTGACTACTGATGCCATCCCCAAGCCAACTTCACAGCTCTACATAGCTGTCACCTCTGGTCATCTTTGTGTCTCCCACGCTCACCAAACTCTGTCTCCCTGGGGAGCCAACATCATACAGATAAGCATCTCCAAGCCCTGGGACACAATGCAGGAGACCTCAGTGGGATTCAGCCACATATTTTGGGCTTGACTTTGACCCTCCTCTCCCCATTGGAGACTTCAGACCAGCAGTTCTTCCAGTACATATTCCACCCTGCCTCCCCCTGCGCCCAGAGGGCACACAGATCACCCACTAGCTATGCTGCAAGAGGGAACCAGCTCCAAGTTCTCTCTAAATATACTTCTTGCCCTTGTTTTTTTAATGCTATAATAAAAATTAATTTTGCTTTAAACTTGATGTCCCTAGGTGACCAGATGAATCAGGAGACTGGTAATGTTTTGCAGAGACTGCAAATCTACCCTATATCTGTAGTGAGTATATTAAGATTTAGTGGGAGCAAGACCTATCTGCCAACATCAGCAGTGCTAGCAAATGAGCTAGGAAACAACATAGAGGGAATCCTGCGCTTTTTGAGTCTGTGAACTAGACAAACACCCTCACTTAAGCAGACACAACCCTTTATGCGAGAAGTCAGCCTGGCAGTGGAAAAAGACCAGGAAACTTCCACACGTCAGCAGTGATTTTGGTAGGATGGTCCTGCTGACACCGCAGGGTGCTCGGGACAAGCTGGCATGTGAGCTCTGATTCACAGGAGTCCTTGGGGGGAAGCTGGTGTCAAAGCCAAAGAAGATAAAAACTATCATCACCTAGTCAAGGGAAGAGCGAGCGTGTAGGACCTTCAGCGACCGGGCACAGGGCTCAGCCATGGAGTAGTGGGCTAGCACTGGGACCAGTCTGTGCTCACTCAGGTGTGAAATGCGTAGACAGTTGAGCAGTACATAGAAGTCAGAAAGTAATTGATTTTATGTTAGAAAATCCTATCAAATGTACTGTCTGCTGTGCCAAAGAGTCCACTGCTCGTAAGGATTTTTACCTAAGATCTGTTCTTCCTCACGTGGGTTTGGCTTTTGGGACAACTGATCCAGGGGTGATTCTGGGTATAAACCTGAGGATTTAACAGCCCAGTCCTTACAGAGCTGGCTGTTGCAGTCCCTCCAGGCCAAAGCATGGCACTTCCATGGCAAGATGAGACGAGCCATTGCTAGCACTCACTGTCACCCCGTACCCACCCCCTGCCTGCAGCCTGGGGAAGGGCTGAGCCAGCCCAGGGGACAAAACACCTGGGTCCTTTGTAAACACTAATTATAACCTTTATCTTCTATCTCTGGAAACCTTGCCCCTGTTACACCCATTTGTCCTCTTGCTGATCTCTACAAGCAGCAACGGTAACAGCAGCCCAGCCTTGGCAATGCTCTGCAAAGCCCCAGCAACACCCTGCAGGGTCAGGAGCGAGCATGACCCTGCTGGCAGCAGTGCTTCTCCTTCAGGCTCTGCTTTGGCGAGTGCATTTCCTGATGCTCAGTGACACTTCATAGACAATATTCTATGTATTTGTGTCTCTGGACAAAGCAGGCCGGGCAGTGTGAGGGTGGAGCCGTGGTTATGGTCCTTCTGGTCTGGAGGCTCCACCAGCCGCCGAGAAGCCACCCTGTCACGAAAGGCAAGTGGGTTTGGAGTGGGAAGGTCAAGATCACTGCAGTTAGGCTGAATTTTAATCATCATGTAGACCTGACTAGGTGCCAGAATTGGGCTTTTATGTGAATATTCCTTAATTCTGCAACTATATAAATTCCCCTGCCTAACAAAACTTGAAGTCGTGCAGCTGCCATCAGTTACTGACAAACTGATAAACAATTCAAGATGCTTTTCAGTAGCGTTTTTTCCTGGTTTCTGGAGCTGTCTGCCTTCCCAGCTAAGGTTACATCATTATTGTCTTTAATAATTTAGAAACCATCCTGCTTACTCTAATGCAATTGTCGTGTTTGGCTGTCAGTTAGAGCAGGAAGAGTGAATCACAAGTCAGTAATTTTCTATACCACTTATTTGCCCAAATTCTTCAACATTAAGAGCTTAAGGTGTACATTAGGCTCATGCTTCCTTATTTTTAAGAGAAATCAAGAGAATTGCTTGTGCATTTCCAATTAATCTCATTCCTTGTCCTCCCAGCCCTTCTGCTGGTTTGGCTGAGAAGCTCCATGAGTTTTTAAGGGGTGATGATTTTCTACCTGGGGGTGTTGCTGTCGCAGATGACCATGAGCCAGCACTGTGCCCTTGTGGCCAAGAAGGCCAATGGCATCCTGGGGTGTATCAGGAGGGGGGTGGTTGTAGGTCAGAGAGGTTCTCCTCCCCCTCTACTCTGCCCTGGTGAGACCACATCTGGAATATTGTGTCCAGTTCTGGGCCCCTCAGTTCAAGAAGGACAGGGAATTGCTTGAAAGAGTCCAGTGCAGGGGTACAAAGATGATCGAGGGAGTGGAGCATCTCCCTTATGAGGAGCAGCTGAGGGAGCTGGGTCTCTTTAGCTTGGAGCAGAGGAGACTGAGGGGAGACCTCATTCATGTTTGTAAATTTGTAAAGGGCGAGTGTCAGGAGGAAGGAGCCAGGCTCTTCTCTGTGATGTCCAGGGAGAGGAGAAGGGGAAATGGGAGCAAGCTGGAGCACAGGAGGTTCCATGTGAACATGAGGAAAAACTTTTTTACTGTGAGGGTGCCAGAGCCCTGGCCCAGGCTGCCCAGAGAGGTTGTGGAGTCTCCTTCTCTGCAGACATTCAAAACTCGCCTGGACACGTTCCTGTGTGACCTGGTCTGGGTGATTCTGCTCTGGCAGGGGTTGGACTGGATGATCCTTCGAGGTCCCTTCCAACTCTCAATATTCTGTGATTCTGTGAAGGGATTGGGAGGACGTGGCCCCACACCATGCATGTGTGCAAGGGCCAGTGTGTGTGCATGGCTGCATGTACACAAGCACCTGCCTGTCAACCAATTATATATTAAACTCTTCTCCATTTCACAAAAAAAAATGCGTAGAGAGTGAGCTTTACTTTGTGTGGCTGCTTTGGGAAACCCTGGGCTTGTGACAAGTCAGACAAGAACCATGGAAATGGGCTGGAACCCAGCTAAGAGTGCCAGAGCACCAGGGGAGGGAGGTCAGCATGCATTGAAGGGAGCCTGAAATTATAATCAACCTGTCCTTGTCACACAGATCGATACAGGATTACTGCTTTGGCTCAGAAAGAGGTACTTACTGTTGTGCAGATATTAAAAGGCAAAGCATTTCAGGTTTCAAAGGGAAGCCTCTTCCCTTCATGAGTTATTGCTGTCTGGTCATTCATAATTTGATGGCAGAAGAAAAATGACTGGAAGATCAAATAATTTATTGGAAGGCAAATACAAGGAAAGGCAAATACGTAATTCCTGCTACAGACATTCATTACAGAAGTTAATGAGACAAAACCCTTTAAAAATTTCTCAGCAATTCATCTTATAGAATTATCTTAATCCTCTGTCATTTGATTCTATTACTTTCATTCTGGCTTCCTTCTATGCCCAGACTAATAGAGAAAAATCAGATTTTCTCATTTCTTCTTTTCTGCTGTGTATTTGCTTGCCTTTGTTAATCAAGTATTTTGACAATCCTTAGCAGCAAGGATAAATACATGCATCTGAATTATTGACTTCAGTTTGCGCATCACCGGAAAAGTACAGTCAGCACCGTACTGGCTGGACAACCTCCTTGAAAGAGCAACCGTGAGAGAAGCAGAAAAGGGCGCAAAGCGCTGCAGAGCCACGGCTGCCCCCGGGCGGGGGAATCCGCGGGGGGCTCCGATAGCAGGACCGGCACCTCAGCGCTGAGGGCTGCGGGGCTCCCGCCTCCCACAGAGCG
>NW_010168363.1:0-67499 GCF_000695765.1 Mesitornis unicolor
CCCTAACGTTTGTGATTCTGTGATTCTGTGACCGGTGCCAGAGGGAGAGCAAGGCATGCCCCGCACCCCCCTTAAATACATGAATTCACAGGGGGGCTGATTGGCTTGGCCCTGGTCAGAGGTGGGTCTGACAAAGGGCAACGGGGAGCTTTTCAGGTATCTTCTTAAAGGGCCATCTCCATAGCCCTTCCCCCATTACCAAAGACACAACCAAAAACCCCTCACAGAAAACTCAATACATCATTGAATATTATTTACATAAAATGTGGGGATTTATTGAGATACTGTCCCTCCTTAACATTTTGTTTATCTAACACTGTCCCTAGAGAAGCATACCATGACCCAGCTTCACATTTCTACTCCTTCCATATATTTCTACTTCTTTTCTGTATATTTCAGCAATCAGTTATCACGGTCTATCCCTGTACTTGTAATGTTACAAATATAAAAAACACTAAAGGAACACTGGTCAAGTAGCAGAATAAGGCATTCAGAAGTTATGAAGTGCTGGAATCTTCAGTCGCCTCTCTTCACTCTATACTTTATGATGCAGTTCATAAGTATGTGACGAGATAATATTTTTACTCAGGTTCATTTATCATTCCAAATAGAGAATGGATAATGTTCAGTAATTGAGCATCTAAGCAAAAAATTTTTGCTAAATGGGCTAACTGTTCCTTATCTTTTGTGCTAAGGACTTGCACAAGCCATAGGATACAAGGACTTGGCGTCCACTTTTCTTAAGGAGCATTTGAACAACCGGCAGCCACCTTTTAGATCAGTGTTATAACAGGCAAGCTGTTTGGAAAGATAGAAAGAAGTTTTCAATGTGTCTTCTTGATGCTGTTCAATTATTATAAGTAAAGCCATGGGAGAAGGGACAAGAATTTTTGTGAACATCTTAGCCACCTGCCTAAAGAATCATCCTCTCACTTTGTATTTCAGTGAACTGACTTATTTTAAGTAAGGAACAACTCTAAGCAGTGAAGTGGAAATAGCCTTACTTTAAATACCCCGTGGGCCAAAAAGTAGCATGTTCTGCAAAGAATATTTAAATAATTTAAGATGTTTATATTTAAGGAGCATAGGAATATTGCTTAATATTATATTCCTTACATTCATTACATTATTTAATTTCCTTATTTTTTAATTTAAGGAGTAATAGGAAAAAATAAATATTCTCCATTCCCAAGTATGGTAGACATATTACTTTCAACTTGCTTGGTAGGATATTTATTTTGGTTGTGAGGCATTTAGGTTTCAGTCTCTGCCCCAACAAAAGTTTAGATTTTGCATAGGAAAAAAAATCATCAAGCAAACAAATCTTTCTAGAAAAATATCAATGACAGAATTTAGGCTGAAGCAAGCGATATCTGGTGACAAAGACAAGACTTCTGAAGACATCTGGCACTGGAGCAATCTTCCAGAGGCAATAATGTAATTCATAGTACCTGACTGTCTTCAGGAAATGTTTTTTTCTTCTCTTTTTTGAGCATGGAGGGGCAGAGTGGGAATGAGGAAACAGAGTAGGGGAACTACTGGCTGTATCTGACAAGGATTTTTGCCTATCTTATTTACTAAGGCAAAAAAACCCTTTCTCTCCTCCTAATGCAGAATTATCACCCTTTGAATAATTAATTAATATATCTCTAATAGATGTCTGACTTATAGATTCCCTTATATTAGTAGCATAGTTAAATTGTTTTGGAAATATTATATAACCAGATTTAAGGAAAAAAAATGAGAAAAAGAAACCCGTATATACGTATATATTTATGAAATGGAAATATTTTAATTTGTGTTTGGTTTGTATGGCCAGGTTTCAGTAGTGTAGTGGCTGCTGAGGTGGCTTCTGCTAGAAGCTTCCCTTATGTCCAATAGAGCCTATGCTAGCTGGCTCCAAGAGCCAGTCAGCTATGGTGGTAGTGCTTCTGTGATCATGTATTTTAGAAGGGGAGAAAATTATTGTGCAACACTAGCCAGAACAGGAGTGAGAATATGTGAGAGAAACAACTCTGCAGCCACCAAGGTCAGTGAAGATGGAGAAGAAGTTGCTCCAGACACCAGAGCAGAGATTCCTCTGCAGCTCGCGATGAAGACCATGCTGAGGTAGGCTGTCCCTGTGCAGCCCATGGAGGTTAACAGTGGAGCAGACGTACACTTGCAGCCCATGGAGGACTCCATGCTGGAGCAGGTGTATGCTCTCAAAGGAGGCTGTGACCCTGTGGGAAGACTGCACTGGAGCTGGCTCCTTGTAGGACCTGTGAACCTGTGGATAGAGGAGCCCACTATGAAGCACATTTGCTAGCAGGACTTGTGACCCTGTGGGGGACCCACGTGGAAGAAGTCTGTTCTTGAAGGACTGCACCTTGTGGAAGAGACCCATACTGCAGCAGTTCATGAAGAACTGTAGACCATGGGAAGGACTCATGTTGGAGAAGTCCATGGAGGACTGTCTCCCATGAGAGGGACCCCATGTTGAAGCAGAGGAAGATTGTGAGGAGTCCTCCCTCTAAGGAGGAAGGAGTGATTGAAACAATGTGTGATGAACAAACTGCAACCCCCATTCTCCATCTCCCTGCACTGCTGAGGGGGAGGAGGTAGAGAACTCGTAAGTGGAGTCCGGGAAGAAGGGAAGGGTGAGGGGAAGTTACTTTAAGAATCAGGTTTTATTCCTTGTTCTCCTACTCTGTTTTTGTTAGTAATAAATTAATTTCCTCAAGTAGAGTCTGGTTTGCCAGTGATGTATTGGTAATAGTAATCAATAGAATGATTCCTCCTTGTCCTTTTCTTGACCCACGAGCCTTTCTTTAAATTTTCTCTCCCCTGTTCAGCTGAGGAGGGGGTGGGATAGATCATCTTGGTGGGCATCTGGCATTCAGCCAAGGTCAACCTACCACATAATTTTATTTCTCTTCAAATACAATACTAAAAGAGCACTCACATATATTTTTTGAGTATTTGACAATAATGATGCTCTTAACAGTAACAGCACATATACATTACTATTCAGAGTACAGTAACCTTGCTCAAAAGCTCTAAGGCAGACAACAGCTTTCCTCAGCTTACCAAATGAAGATAAAGGAAAAGCTCAAATAAGCTTTTCACTTTTCACTCTGGGGGACAATATTTCATCCTTTCCCCAAAAAAATATTAGACAAATAGATCTTACAATATTACTGAATAACCATCGTATTAAAATTATTTCAGAAAAAAGGTAGAGAAGAATTTCCAGATTTTCAAGAGTAATCCCTCTGTTGTATACTGTGTGTGACCTAGATCAAATTCCTAAAATGGGTTAGAAACTTTTCGAAATGGAAGTATGTTTTCTCAGCAAAGCAGGTCTTGGAGTTCTATAAATTGTAATCAGTGATTTAAACAATCATCACAGAGGCTAAAGTAGACATTGTGATGTATCAATAAAACGGAACAAGGATCCAGAAATCATTCTGCCCAGGAAAACAAAAACACAGGAAAACAAAAACACTGTGTGAGAGGCAAAAAAAAACCCAGAAAAGTTTCTGGTAATTTAGTACCCAAAAAAGCAATACAGTCCCAGTAAAAGGCAGTATTAAATATCAGGAAAGATTTGCCTTATGATACCATAGGTTTCAGAATAATTTTTCTGAGCCTCAGGATATTTAAAATTTGGAAATACTAATAGAATAGGATAAATGAAATCTGATGAAAGTATCAACAGTTAAATTAATAAAGCCACAGTGTTGGATAGTTCTTTTCTTTCTTAGGAAAAGACCTAATTCTTTAGTTAGTCCTGTAATTTACACTTTGTCAAGCACATAACTAATATTATTGCTCATATTATCAGGTTTATCTCTGATTTATATTAACTGATTACAAATTGATGTTGGCAAGTTATGGATATTTTAACAGAACTGTTATATCTCACCGAACAACAGCAAACATAGGTTAGGGTCAGTACTTCAAATGTGTAATCTTAGGGGAACCAAAGCATATAAACAAATTTGAGCACTGTGTCTGTTCTCTCTTATTTAATTGTATGAGTTACGAACAAAGGGAAATATTTGTACAGCACTTAAAGTAGTCAAACTTTTAATATCTGTACATGTGCATAAAGTTGATCTTATCAGCTACTTTTGTATAAATTTGCAGAGATCAGTGAGAATTGCACCTGTCTGATAATATTACTTCTTTATTTAAAATTTATTTACACAATTTACATTGTTGGTTTTTGTTATTTACAATACAAGATCACTGAGCATTCATTTTATTATGTGTTGTAGAGAACATAAATAAAAATAATCAAAACATTATTTTAGGATAGTTTATATCACAAGCAAGCAAAGTAGTCTTTAGCAGAAATAGCTGTACAGATTCTGGGAAGAGGTTATACCATATGGACTGAAGGGAAATTTGTTGCTCTTGCAGTATACTCAGAACAATGACATAAAAACAGATTTATCATTTTGAAGTAAGATCAAGGACGGCTCTATGGAGAACTTTTTTTCCCCTTAGCAGTGCATAATGAAAAGGATTTACATTGTGTGAGTGCATAAAATATCTCTACAAATCAGCTTAAGAGCAGATCTTCATACAAGGAACAAATAAAATGGAGAATATACTGTGAAAATTTTTCAGGCTTTGACCAAAAAAGGGAATCTGACCTTATTATTTGCCAGCCTTTAGAAATGAATCATTATGTAATGCTGTAATGATTTTAGCAGAATTATGTCATTCAGCAAAGTGTTGACACATGACCATATTTAACTTTCAACAGACTTATCACCATGCAGTTTTTAGTTTTTTGGTTTTTTTCTCACTTACCTTGATAAAGCATAAGAGTAAAATGTTAACATGAGTCTTGAAAGTTCAATTTCCACCTTGTATAATGCATTTGGCTCAGAAATGACATATACTTGGCACTATTCTACTTCATCAGTGTTAATCATATTTTCTTTCGGCTTATCTTCAAAGATTTCATCTGTTCTATACATTCAGTTCTTCTGGTTTCAAAGTCATTTTTTATTTTCTTATCTTTTTTTAAGTTCTTCATTGTTGGTTATTTAATTTTTTTAACATTGTTAAACAGGATTTTAGAAGACATCTCCCAAAAGATTTCTAATCTATATAATATAGAGTTCACCTTCAAAGCATATTAGATCACCCTGTGCTTTTTGTTACAGAACATTAAAATGTAAGGGCAAAATGACTAAATTGTATTTCGATCAGGATTCCTGCTACAAAGTCAAAAAAGTCCATCATCATTTCCAGAAATACAGTTAGCAAAGCAATGAGGAATTCAGAAAAGCAATTTTTATTGGATGTGTTTATTGAAGTACTGTACAACAACCAATAGAGTGCAGAACAATTCTGATCTCACCCAGGATTCTGTGGGACATTAACTGCCTTTAATTTTAATATGTGATGTATGATAGTCAGAAACAAAGTACACAGAAATTCTTAAATGTCAATGTATACAGCACTTTGTAAACAAGAAACACAGCCAGGAAGTCTGATTTTTTTCTGGAAACATTCCCCAGGCTTAAAAGACTGAAAAGGGAGAGCTGCCATCTTCTGTCTGAGTTGAAACCACTATGAAGAGGGCATATTTATTTGTAAGTAAGATCCTATTGAATTATAGATTTAAAGATGCCCGATCCTTATGTAATTTGCAAAAATTAGATACAGGGACAGATGGATATTTTCTTCAAATTAGAAGATAACAAGTGAACCACATATAACCAGAAGATACACATACAGACATAACCAAAGCAATAGTTCACTTCTGGCATCCCAAATAGTAATTTGGCATAAGTGTATCAGGAATGTACATTTCATTTTATGTTCTGTTTGAAAAACATACTTTTTATGATTGCCATAGCTGCCCCAGGATATCCTACTTTTCAGGAAAATAGTTGATTCAAGAGTAACATTCAGATGCTTTATTGAGTGTAGGGTTCAAATCAAATACATAAATGAAGATTTCAGCAGAACTGAAATTCAACTGGTAAGGAGAAAGCTGCAATTGTGCAAGTGTTTTGAATTCAACCAAAGTATTGTTATTTCTATCAACGTCATAGATTTTTTTTTAATAGTTATTCATAAACAAGTATTGCATAACAATAACAACCCATTAGCTAGAGGACAGTAGGTGTCTTGCTCCGGGCCTGATGTACAAGTGCCTTGTTCATTCTCAGCTGGAAAACCTAACTTTTTTTTGCGTACAGCAGGTTGTATTGGGTTCTCTGTGAGGGGTTTTTGGTTGTGTCTTTGGTAACGGGGGAAGGGCTATGGAGATGGCCCTTTAACGATGTACCTGAAAAGCTCTCCCTTTGCCTTTGTCAGACCCACCTCTGACCAGGGCCAAGCCAATCAGCGCCCCTGTGAATTCATGTATTTAAGGGGGGTGCAGGGCATGCCTCACTCTCTCTGGCACCTGCTCTGACCAGCGCGGCCCCAGGTGCGGATTCTGTGGCCCCGGCCCTGCCTGGCTGGGCTTGACCAGCCCTGACCACAGCTTAAGCTTAAGCCTCACTGCAGCATCATCCCTTAAAAAAGAGAGTGAGCCGGGATCTCCATAACTATCAGAAGAGACCTGCAGTGCAGAAAGGAGAGTGGGGCCCGAGGAGAACAACTTTTGTTGTTCTCCAAGGTCAGTTGAAGCAAAGAAAGGAGAGGGAGGAGGAGGAGGACGCAGAACCCAGGTTCCACTTTTGCAACTCGTGGCAAGAGCCGGATCGACTGGCCTGCAACCTGTAGAGTTCACCAGTGGGCCAGGGCTGCCTCTGAAGAAGCTGTGACTCCAGGCAGTGTGTGCTGGAGCAGTTTGTGTGTGAGGGAAACTGCAGCTGTGGGCAGACCCAGAATTGGACTTCTGAGGAATTTTTTCTCCCCTATGGAAAGGAGGCCACGTGGAAGCAGAGAGAGAGACACTGGGCTGAGTTTTTTCCTACTCCTGAAAGATCACATGGCACGAAGCAACTGCAACCCCTCACTCCCATCCCCCTGTGCCTCAAGGCAAAGGGGAAGGGGGAAGGTGAAGAAACCAGGAACAAAAGCTGAGCCCGGGAAGAAGGGAGGGGTGGGGGAAAGGTGTTTTTTGACTTTAAGATCTGGTTGCATCTCCCATTGTTCTACTCTGATGTTGGTAACAAATTAAAATTGTTTTGTTTTTATTCCTTATGATGAGTCTGTCTTTTGCCTGTGACCTGTTTAAGTGGTGAGAAGCCCTCTGAGTCGTTATTTTGACTAGCCCTTTTTCGGGGCATTGTGGTGCTCAGTTATGCACTGGGCCTAAACCACGACATAGGTACAGAGTGCCTCTGGGCTCCTTATCAGTGATTGAAGAAACTGGCATCTCCAGGAAGCAATTCAGCCTATCTAAGATATGAATCCTCCATAATATTTTGAAGAGCTCACTAATCTCAATTGATGGCAGAGATCACAGAAAGGGATGACGTTTTGCATCTGGAGACATAACATAGAATGGACTAATCCATCCATGAGGCTTTGAATTCTCAAGCCTGGAAGAGATCAAACAAGCGCTCCTCCTGAAGCAATGGCAAAAAGTTATATGAATGCTGCAGCAAACATCACAGACAGTGAAGAACATGAAACAGACTTGTGCAATAGGTAGCTTATGAACCATAACTGAAACTCTTTCTTAATTGCTCTGGAGCTAAAAATAAGAAAAAATTGTTTTTCTTCAGTAGAGGGGGAGAGACCATATCCATCCATTCATTTGTACAACACTTAGCAGACTGGCCTTCCAAGCCAATAACAAGAGTTTCGATCTTGCTGACACACACATCTGATCTTGTTAACAGAAGGTGTGAGGTGGCACGGTAATCTTCAATGTTAAGATTCTTTAAAATACTGAAAATCTTCTTAAAAACACAACAAATATACCTCATGTAAGAGATTAATTTCCCAAATGAAGGCAGCTCTCTATGGCACTTTATCCTTGCACTATCCTTCCATATTGGAAATGTGACCACCTTTTCAAGAGCCTCCATTTTACTGTGATTGTGTTACAACCTACTACTTTGTCCACTCAGCCATAAAAAAGAAAAATTATTATAGTGGACATAAGGAGTTTTATTCAAAATTTATGGCACCAAAATATTTAAGGAACATGAAAGCAGTCAGTTTAGGTCAGGTCAGAAATCCATCTTGCCCAGTATCCTTCCACTGAGATAGGTCTGTTGCATGTTGAATACCTGTTGAATGCCTAAGGAAAAATGTAAGAACAGGGCTGATATACATGATGCTATCCTAGAATGTACACTTACCCTTTTCCCAATAAACTGTCCCTCTCATGGAAATATTTGCTTTGTCCTGTCTTGATTCCTGAATAGTTTCTTGTACAGAATTTCTAAGGAAAATCATAGAAAGGACTAAACTTGTATATATTACTTCATTAACAAAGATGTGAATTGAAATATGATTTCAAGGGTATTGCTTTCTTCTACAATAAAAAAAAAGAACCAAAAAAACAAACACTGTGAACATGTAACAATCTGTTTCACACTGTTTCTTTATAAGCATAATAACATTATTAGAAGCACAAACTAAGGTAACAAGTTCTGAAAGTAAGGTAATAGTATCTGGGTATGTGTGATTTACCTTTCAAAACAATGTGGTTTGAATTTTATTTCAACATTTTCTTTTATTAATCAAAATTAGTACTGAAAAAGAAAGAACACACAGTCCATTTTATATTGCCTACATCTACCACTAAATGGAATAGAAAAGGTAGATCAGGGACAACAATGACAGAATATGATTTAAGGAAGTACTATGTTTTGCTCACTGTGATTTGTAGGATCTTAGTCATTATTCAGACAAATGGTAGGTACCTACAAAAATGTCTGTAAATCCCCAAAGTTTCATCCATATCATAAAGAAATGACATGTAGCCAAAAGTTCCTAGTGTCTCACCTGTAAATCTTTGGCTAAAATCTTTTAGACAGGAATCTGGCAATACAAGTAATATTGTTTGACTTCCATAAATGGTCTTGCTTTTTTTGACTTTTCTTCCTTTTGCATTTAAAATTTTATCAAGGATTTAATTAGATGTCACAGCCTTGGGCATATAAAGGCTGATGAAATCATGGTCATAGAAGCTATTTTTGTGTGAGCATGGAAACAAAATACCAAATATCAGTTAATCAGGATGTAAGACTAAATCTTACATTAAAGGAAACAGAATCCAGGAATGCAGTCAACGTGTGTGCATGCAAAGGGCAAAATTAGCCCTACTGAAAGGCAGAAGAAAACTTTGCTGATACCTGAAATACATTAAAAAGTAGCAAATATGTTGACTTTATCCACTATAGCATTCTGCAGTGCTGGTATCTACCCCTAAATGGATAGATCCACTTATTGATGAGATATGAAATATGGTAACAATATCCTTCACAATGCTTTCATAATTCAGTTCAGGAGGATTAACTCAGTTCAGGAGGATGGTGCTTTCAGTGCAAAAGAATATTCTTTCTGATGACTTGTAAGAAGTGCTCAGGATTGCCCAGTATCATTATCTAAATTCTTATGGGTGATATTTCCAAGAATGTGCTAAAATTGTAATATTCATTGGAAGGCTAAAGAAATGAAGATATCCACTACACTTTTGTCATAATCATAATGCTGACCTCTTTACCTGACACCTAGAGGATTTTGGTTATATTAACAAGACTGGCAAAAAAAAAAGCTTTTTTCACAAATACACACTTTACTTCCACAACATTTTTTGGTTACAGAATGTCAGGGATCAGAATTCTAACGCAATTCACCCAACTGTGCACCATTTATATAGTAATCATAGTTCTTTTGTCTGTAATATATGGCTGCATTATGCTTCTTTACCCACAGGTCTGCAAATATGTTCAGGATCTGCTAATTGACACCAGTCTTAGGTGGATAACTCAGAATATAAAAGACAATTTAATTCATTTTATGCTAAGTTCTATTCAGACAAGTCATTATATCAGGTGGTGTCTACTGAATATTATGTAAAATCCACCCTCACTCTGCCCAGACAAATAGAAATGTCATGACGAAAATTGAGTTATTAATGAAGTACCATTTACTTTAATAGCCCAATTTATGTAGCATACCAAGCTAAGTTTATCGTGTTACTTCACTAATTCTCTGCTCTGATCTCACTTGGCAAAGGATACATACATATTTTTTAATTTTGACAGTTTTTTCTGCTGTCAGCTCTGTGTGCAGCAAAAAGAAAAAGGGAAATGTTTGAATGTAGGTGATGGACGCAAAAAGACTTCCTTTATAAAATATCATTTTACAATTACATGTACTATAGATCTTTTTTCTATCACCTTTTTATTCTTTACAAGGCATTTTGGACCAAGTTAATTCCAGGAGTGACAGTGATGATTTTCATTGCATCACACCTGGGATGAATTTGACCCTTTGTATTCTCCTCAACACTCAATTGGCACTTTAACTCTGAGCCATTCTTTGGATTAAGAGAGTTCTTTTCCTGTTCTCAGGGCTCTTTTAATTCTGTCTATGACTCTGTTTCTCAGTTATGTGAAACGTTATCACATTCTATTGACTGATGTTCTCTGCGACACGTGTTGTTATGCAGTAAGTCTATTAATCCCATGGTAATTTTGCATGTTATTTTAATTCCCTTAGCCACATAATGAGTACTTACATCTTTCTTTGTAACAAATAAAAAAGTTAAATTGTATGTATGTGGATAATATTCAGAGTTCAGCTTTGTGCCTTTCTAATCCATATTTGACTGGAAAAATAATCTCCAACTTCTTTGAACGTAACTGAGGAATTATTTCCTCAAAAGCCTACATAAAAGGACCACATTGACCAGAGTTACAAAACAAGCTATTCTTTTGTATTAAAAATGAGAAACTTCTATCATAGTATTTCCATATCAGGTGCTTCCTTGAAAATGGGCATGTTTCATCGTATTTGTGTCTTATTTGCAAGTCCTTTCAAATTCAACCATACAGGCTGAAAAATGGTTGCAACCTTGATTTAGGTCTACGAAGTTATGCTTCTTCAATCATATTTTTCATTGTTTTATGTCGTCTCTGATCCCTTGCCAGCCACACCTTTCCTGCTCTGTAAACTCTTTTTTGCATTCATATCTTATAAACTGTCAATAGAAAAAGAAGGAAGCAATGCATCAAGAGTAACTGAGGAAAACACAACTAAACAGAGCACAGAGATACAAGATCCCAAAGAAAGAGGAGCTGATTAGTGATGTGAATCCTTCTTCTACATGACCACTTGTATAATCAAGAGAATGCCTTGGGAAATCCTCCACAATGAGGGAGATGTTCTCACTGGATGTTCATGTCTTCATTGTATTTTTCCAAAT
Organism: Mesitornis unicolor; assembly: GCF_000695765.1. Taxonomy (NCBI): domain Eukaryota; kingdom Metazoa; phylum Chordata; class Aves; order Mesitornithiformes; family Mesitornithidae; genus Mesitornis; species Mesitornis unicolor. The sequence continues at coordinate 11,348 of NW_010168363.1, forward strand.
ACTGTTTCGACACGTAAAGTTTCTCACTTTTATATGTTTTTTATTGAAACAACATCAGCCAAAAGGACAGAAATACATAAGTTATATATTAAAGTAAAAAAAAATAAAGAAAAAGTCACAAATAAAACATAAACAGAAATTCTTTGAAGAATTAATGGCTATTATGGAGAGCATAATCTGTGTCTCTCTACATGGCACTAAAGGAAAAAGAGAAAGAAGGTCTCAAGTAATGTCTAATTGGTTATTCATAATGGTCTCAGACCTCAGAATTTTTATCATTTTGCAAAGAATTATGGGATATTTATAACCTCTTTTACTGGAAGGCATGAATGTTTCCTATATACTAATTTTCTTTCAGGGCAAAGGCTACCATGTGGCTTTGCAATATTTTAGACCTTTGCAGGGAAAGGGAATTCTCTAGTTTGACCTTTCCATGAATCAGTATGAATTCCTCAGGAAATTATAATTATGAAGGAAATATTACAGTAAGAAGTCAGGATCTACTTCTCTCCCAACAAGGCAAGAAAGAACAAAAGATGTCGTCTGCAGCAGCAGAGAATGGCCTACTCTTAACCTCAGTAAGACTTACACTCTAATAATCAGATACTAATCTGGTTCCTGAAACTTTAGGAAAAGGACTTTTGTTATACCTATGCTTCCTCTTCAGTTTGTTGTGTTCTTCAATATCATGAATATATGTGCTTAGTAATAATTTAAATAAATCAAAATTACTATTTAGCATTAATTGAGTGGTAGAAAACACATTTATAGTGATGAAGAGTCACCAAATATTGGGTTGAGTAGTCAGAAGGTCAAGGGAAATAATTATTGCCTTCTATTTAGCACTTGTAGTCCACATCTAGCTTTATCTAGTGTTGAGCCCTTACATTTAAAAGAGGTATTGATCAAGTGAAGATAGTACAAAAAAGCAGCACTGGGATGGGTAGGGAATTGGAGCAAAGGCTGAGGAACCCAAATTTTCCTAGACTCAAAAAAAGAAGCCTTAGGGAAAATTTAATTGCTCTCCTCAACTACCTAATGTTGAGCTACAGAAATGACGGAGGGAAACCTTTTGCAGAGATTCATCATGAAGGAGAAGAGGCCATGATCATAAATTGAAGTAAAGTAGTTCCCATTAAATACAAGGAAAACAAATTTCATTATTAGAATGCTTAAGCACTGGGATGGAACAAGTTACCCAGGGAGGCTGAGAACTGTCCATCTTGAGTTCCAAGTCCTGAGTAACCTCATGTGATTACAAAATGAGAACTGCTTTGAGGACGATGTTGGACTAGAGGATATACAAAGGTGCCTTCAAACCTAAACTATTCTGTGATTCCATGAAGTGTAAGGACCAACATTCTAAACTCAAGAGGCCACGTTGCTAACTTCCTCATCAAAATGTAGTCTTTATTCAGCATTGTCTCCATCTAGGGCTCAGGGCAAACCTGAATGAAATAGGGAACAGGATTTTCTCTCTATTGTCCCTCACCCTCCCAGAGGAGGATATAAAAAAAACCGGAATAGAGAAGAAATGCGTCACACAAGGTTGAAGTTAAGACTATAACAAGTTTAATGAAAACAACCAGGGAAAGGAAAAGGGAATTAATAAAGGACAAAGGATATTTAACTATATACAAAACCTAATCCCAGTAGTCCTAAGTAGAATTGTATGAGCAGTGCCTCGTGGCTGCTGTGACTCATCACCAGGGATCGCAGTGGTGCAGGGAAGTGGGTGGTGGTGGATGCTACTGTGCATGTGGAGGTAGGCCCAGCCATCCCAAGATGCAACATGAAGCAGCCCGAGAAGGAAGGAAAAGCCCATGAAACTTCCAGCCCCCTTGTTTTTTTCAGACTGCAGCCAGAAAGAGGAGGGAATACCACTGTTTGACCCCTCAGCTACCACCTGTAGGACAGTTTCAGGCTATTAACCCTTAAACATTACTTAACAGGCTGTATAACCTGATAATTCAGTTGCACAGTGCTCTTATTTTTCCCACAGTGTAATTCAATACTGCAAAACAACTTTTTCAGATCTAAATTGAAGCTTCTCCCCAGCTTCATCAGCTGGTTTTGAAAATTACATGATAAGCTACAAAACATATTATGACTTGTTCATTAATATTTTTATTAATTAAGGTCTTAGTTACACAGTTTAGGCACAGCCCTTGAGTGGAGCCTGTGCTTTCTGGATCTCTCTGTGCACATGAAGAATTTGCATATTATTAATATAAGTTTGCATTATATCTGCTGCTTAAGGCTCTGTGGTGGAAAGTTCTGTCTGAACACACATCCTTGGAATGGATCCACCCATCCCCAAGAAGTTAAAAGGCACAGGAGAGAAGACAGGCAAAAGTCAGGAGAAGAAAATGAAGGTAGAAATCTACAAATGGGAAACTGTGTCGGACAGAGTTGCTTAAAGCCACCTAAGACATTTACACAAGACATATTTTGGAGCCAGATACTCACTGAGGATATTCCCAAAGCTTTTGTCACAAGACTATTTCTTCCTCTCTTCTGCCCTTCTTCATGGCATGCCAGCTGGCTTCTTTGATGAAGGAAGAATCAGTCATAGTTCTGGCTATCCTGCAGCAGTTTGCAGGAGTGGGGTGACTACTCTCTTTGGTTCTTTCTGAAATAAATTCCAGTTTCTGGCAAATGATGACAAATATCTTGTCTCTGTTTATTAATCACAAGTGAGGTAGAATAGTTTCTCCCTGCAAAAGACACTTACCCTACCTATCTACACTCTTCCTTAGGCAGTGGTGAAAAATAACACTTTTAGGAGGCAGTTCATCACAACTAATTTAGATCTCTACATCAGAATGAGATAAATTGAATCTTTCTTTACTGGAGAAACTAGCTAGGGCATCTAGTGCAGAAACAGAGTTTACAGATGAATCTCACTTTCAGAGTCAGTAGATAGCAAAGTTAGTTACAAATCTACCAGTCTAATATTCATAAAAAGTTGTTGGCTATTTCAGCCAAGATCTGCCCCTTGGCTCTTACTTCTGGGACCCAAACCTTCTCTACAGTCTTTCAGGTAGACTGCTCAGCTATTAGGTATGTTGACTGCCCCTAAGACTGACTCTTCTCTGAAAAAATGCCCCATCATACTCAACAACTTTTAATAATAGATTTCATTTAAGATCAGGTACATGGCATGGATTTCTCACATAGTGAGCAGTAAACAGAACTCTTTATGGCAGCAACTCACACAGTAAGGTCATCTTTGCAGTGGCTTAAATAAAAATAAGAGTATCCAATGACCTAACAATTCATTTTCATGCAACTAGCATGTATTTTTATTTAGTCAATTATTTATGCACTCAACATCATTCAAGTTACTATCACCATATGAATGACCCATAGTTGCTCATGTTCCATATTATCAAGTAGTAGAAGTTATTATTTCCATGTCATCCTCCTACAGTAACATGGACTGTGTTAATTTTGTTAAGCCAATGGACAACAAAACTCTTGCTTAGTCTGCTGTTTATCTTGTTATCAAATAATGATCACTTCAGTGACAGAGCTACATTAAGTAGGTTTTCTCACCTTTAGACTTATACATTATTTCTTCAATCTAAAATAATATTATCAAGTTCAACATAACAAAAACCACCACAATAGGCAAAATGTCAAAATAAGAATACCTAACATTTATATTTGTTTTTGATGATAGAAATTGTCAGGTTGAATATATCAACACCAGTGGCTTTGAAAATCTGCTGTGTTCTCCTCATCTCTGATTCTGATGTTGATATTAATGTTCAAAATAATTTTAAGAATTTGTGTCCAAAACCTGGATTCAAAATGTTCCGTCATAAAAACGTAAGACTCAAAAGCAGTGTGCAGGCCAACCAGTGGTAAAATCTCTGTCAGTCATGTACCACTTGGTCATCTTTAACCCATCTACCAAAATTGCATGCCAGAGCCATTGAAAAAGAAAGTAAGGGTTTTTCTACTGTTCTACATACAGCACCATGTGTGAAGTGCCTCTTTTTATAAGATAGCAACCTTACTCCCTATGCACAAACAAACAATTTTCCCATCTTTCTTACATCCACAGCCCAACTCAGTTAAGTACACTCCAAGAGTGATTTATTCGCAGAATTTCCTGCATAAAAACCGAGGATACAACCTTACCTTACAATGGGAGAGTAACAATAAGATGCATTCAAAATGTAGACAGGATGCATTCCGTTTTTTCTCACTTTCCAGAAAAAAAAAATTGATGTTTTGCTCCATGGTTTTTTTTTTCTTTCACCAGAAACAAATTCCTAATGAAAAGGAAAATTTTATTTTGTATTGAATTCCTAATGAACCACATGGCTGTGCCAGGAGAAGCTAGTGGCATCTTATGGATATTAATATGGAGTTGAAGCAGGAAATTTGTCAGCTTTTGCCCCACTCCCTAGCCCAGGTATCCCATACAAAAGAGTTACAGTCTTTACCATCTAAAACCCTATTACCCAAAACCTCTGAAACTTTCACATTTCAAACTAATTCAGAGAGCAAAATTTTCACAAGGTCATTAATGCTGGAACAACGTCTATTTGCCACTTAAAGCAGAGTTTGACAAGTACAAGCTGTTACCAGAAGAACACTTGAGGCTCTTGTATGTTAGAGTAATAGATAAGTTTAATTACTTGGGTAGTGTGAAATAAAGTGGGGGGGGGGAACTTTATTGTGTTGAAAACAACTTCATAAAATGCAGAATACAAACTCAAGACTAAAAGGATGACCTCTTCCATCTGCAGTTCACTGACAGCATGGAACACTTTGAGAATGGAAAAAATTAAATTTTAGGTCAAATAATCTCATGCTTTATACTAGGCAAGATTAATGTCCTGGAAAAGAAAAGAGTTATTTAAAGGAGAGTTACAAAATTAGCAGATGAAAGATATAAGAACCTATCATTTTTCTAAGAAAAAGGAACTCAAATAAAACAGGTATGTACCTCATGGCAAAAAAAAGGACAAAGCAAACCACTGCCAACTGCTAAAATCATAGAATCATAGAATGATTTGGGTTGGAAGGAACCTTAAAGATCATCTAGTTCCACCTCCCCTCCCATGGGCAGGAACACCTTCCACTATACCAGGTTGCTTGAAGCCCCATCCAACCTGGCCTTGAACACATCCAGAGATGGGGCATCCTGGGCAACCTGTTCCAGGGCCTTGCCACCCTCACAGTAAAGAATTTATTCTCAATATCTAATATATATTTTTTTAATTTAAAACTGTTAGCCCTCACCCTATCACTATACTCTCTGATAATGACTCCTTCCCTATCTTCTCTGTAGGTCTGCTTCAGGTACTGCAAGACTGCTTTAAGGTCTCGCCAGAGCCTTTCCTTCTCCAGCCTGAAGAACTCCGGCTCTCTCAGCTTGTCTTCACATCAGAGGTGCTCCAGCCCTCTGATCATCTTCATGGCCCTCCTCTGGAACTGCTCAAGCAAGTCCACATCTTTCTTATGCTGGGGACTCCAGAGCAGGATGCAGTACTCCAGGTGGGGTCTCACAAGAGTGGAGTAGAGGGAGAGAATCATCTTCCTCGACCTGCCAGCCATGTTTTTTTTAATGCAGCCCATTTCCATGTCATGATTGCTGAAGGGCTGAGCAGTTTGACCCTGTCCAAATTAGTCAGTCAGGAAAGCATCCCCAAAGAAAAAAATCCTATGAAAGCTATTTCCCATATAGAAAGTTGGAAATAATACAGAATGCAGGGAGCTGAGAGTAGTATAGCAGCTGTAGGTTTGCCACAGATAGGGTATTATAAAGGGAGTGTCAGCCTTGCATTTTAATAGAGTAATTCTAGTGTTTGAAGTCATTACATAATCAGGACCATTAGAAAGTGCCAGATTTTATGTTTCACAGAGACTTATAGCAAGATCTTGGGTATTGATAATGCCTAAGACTACTGGTGTTGCAAAACCATGCCTGAGAGTGCAATGAGTTGGAAGCTGTTGAAGCAACCTAGCTCATCCACCTCTCCCCCCATTCATTTTTCATACAAAAGAAATTTGAGGTTGCAGAGCAAAAGGGAACTACACAAAGTTTCAGGTGTGGATTGTTAGGGGACCAGAACCAAGGAGACTCTAGTGACAAGATCAGTTAACATATAGCTTAGAAAAAAACAGATCCCTGTAAGACCACTTGCTCTCTGATGGAACAATTAGAAGCTGGGTTAAAATCGACATTTCTGAAAAGAGAGATGAGAAAAAAAAGGTTTAAAAAGTCATAATTCATTTTGTGTCTGCAAGTCATGGTTACCCTTGGAAAAGAGACAGAGAAAACTTGCTGGTAACAGCTGATCTTGAAGCATTTAATGTTTGTAGTATTTTGCAGTTAATTCAGGTAGATGAGGCTCAGGCAGAGGAGGCTAACTGCAGAGATATAACACAGAGATTTGAGAAGTGTTGCTCATTACAAAAAATGAAACACATCAGCAATGCATTTCTAAGCAGAGAGCACGAAAAAATGAAAACATAGAAGTGCTCATGTGTGAAGAGCTAATGTAGCAATTCAGGGACAAACTGAATCCTCAATAATATCAGATCATTAGTGGAATCTGAAACAAAATACCCCAAAGGAGAAATTAATGTAAGACTTATATTTAACTCTTGACCAACAATTAGAATTTGTCTAGCAGAGAGAGTAAAACAGACCAGACAAACCCATGGACTGCAGACAGTCTTCTGAAACTTGATGAAGAATCCAGGATACTGAAAGAAAGGACACCTGAGGGAGAAAAGTATCCAGAGGTCAAAGTAAGAATCTATTGAAACCAGAACATGATGTTCCACATGCTGTGGTAAACAGCTGGAGCTAGCTGAAACAACTGAGCCTTAGGATATGGCAAAGCTAGAACTAATAAACTTACTGCCATCTGACAGCAGTCATTCTTATTTCTCACAGGAAACACCATCTTACTCTAGCGTTGTCCCAGGACTGCATGCAGGGCATCTCTAAGATTAAATCACACATTCCTATTTAGTTATAATTAACATCTGGGTCACACATATTTTAAATTTTGCATTATGCTACGTTATATGTTAACTACTGTGCTACTGCTGTTAAGCTTGGCTAGAAACAGAGGAAAAACGAGATCGTGTCTTTGAGGAGCCCTGATATAAGCTATTTAAAACTAGATGTTAATATAATCTCAGTGTATAAAAGTCTAGACAGTGAAAATTTACTCACTGAAGTATCTCAGATTTAACTGCCTAACCCTCAATGAGGTAAGTAATGCTCAACCCACATCCTGTCCCTGTTTATTTAATTAATATAGATCCCAATAATTAGACTAATCTAGTACTCACAGTTCAAGGAAACTCCTTGAACTTTTTAAATGTTGGTTTAGACCTCTTCCCTTGCTTGAGACCTGTACTTTGTGGTTAAGCTAAGGTCTGTGAAGAAAGGTGGAACATGGGCACACACCAAGAGATAAGAAGGCTACAGATTGAGTATGTCTTTCTCACAGATACCAGTATCTGATAGTTAAGGGGCACTTTGATCTGCAAAAGAGCTAGACTGAGACCAGATAAACTGTAAACGACGAGACAAGACAAGACAAGCACTGACAAAAATTCCTTTAGAAAGTCGAGAAGAACTGCGTCCATGCCTCATTTCAAAAGATGAGCACTTTTCTTAAGGAATAATTTGGTGAAGTATATCTTTGATGGTCAAAAAGGCTGTATCTTCAGTTCTTGCTTCCATCCCCCCCATCTCAGTTCTCTAAGTAGGCTCTAAAAGACATCTTCAGAGAGTATATTTGAAATGAAATGGGTTCCCAAGTAAACTTAGAAATTTTTAAGAGCTTCCTTCAAGTGTGTGTGCTTTCTTGAAGCTTGTGATCTGTCAACTTTTGTATGGTACAATGAGGAATATCACATAAAATAATGAGGCATTTTCAAATGAAAGGTTAAAACAGATCCACAGTAAAAGCTCACACAAGACACACACATTATTATAAATATTCTGAAGCTGTAAAACTCATATAGTCAATCAGTCTTTCATATTATTGATTTACTTTGATATACATTTCCTGTTATTTACTGTGAAGCAAAATTCATTTTTCAAGGCTATTCTTTCAGTCTAATATTTTGAAACAAAAGCAGCATTTAAAAATATGACCACTGTACCTAGATGTTAATTCATTTCACAAAAAAAAAGAGAAGCTATTACAAGAAGTCAAGAGCATATGTGAAAAGCAAATATGTCAATGTGGTTATACATACCAAATATACAATGTATGAGGAATCTATATTCTCTATGCAAAAGAGATATTCTGCTCTATAATTTCAAACTGAGTACATTTTTATCTTTCATTTTGAATAGCTTTTATCATATTCACACTTTTCTCGGTTTGCTCGGGAATAATGAACAACTTCAAAAGGTTATATTTTTAGTTGAAATGACTTTCAACTGAATTTAAATTAAAAAAAAAAAAAAAGAGAAAGAAAAAAAGCTGAAGAAAGGGAGAAATGTATGGCAAAGTTACAACACATCTCCTCCCTCCAGTGAATGCTTGTTTTCTAGTGTGGTGTACAAGGCACAAAGGTATACAAGATCAGTTTTGGTATCTGTGAAAACTGTATAGAAATATAGTTAATACCACATAATAGAAAAAGAACCAGTAGCAGCCAGATTTGTCAGCTAGCACAAAGCGGCAAAATAACACTTACTAGCTGTCTCAGTAGAGCAGATAGTGCATGTCAAACGATAAGAAGCAGTCTTCCCCATAAGCAATTTTCAGACAGCTGAATCCACAATGGTAGCTCTGGTTTACAGTAGCTTTTAGTTTTGTTTTCATTATTGAAACAGAACATTTTTACACTGCCTCAGTCTCTCTTATAAATTATTCCTACAAACACTTACATGTGAGTAACTTTATGTGAGTCATTTTCTTAGTAAAGCTCTATACATCCATACATAATTATTTGCAAGATCAGGTCACTGAACTGTGTGGAGAACACAGCAAACATTATCCTCTGCTCACAGACAGAAACTGAGCATACCACAGAGAGCTGGAGTAGCTTGTCATTTGTGAAGAATAATGCCTCAAATCCATACACAGTATAATGAAAATTCTCTTAATATTACTAAGCACAGTATGCCTGCTTACATACTTCCATATATATTTGAAGTACTACATATACAAAGCCTCTGAATGCCTTCTAGCTCCTAAGTAACATAATACTGATCACAAGATTGATTGTTTGCAGTACACTCATGTTGGAAGCCAATATGGCTTACAGTGAATCGTTTCATGGCCAGTTCAAGATCTGAAATGACAGTGGTTAAAAATTAAGAAGTTAATAATCAAAAACTGGCTGAAATACTATTTTGAAGTGAGCATTCGTATGCTATTCACTCATTTTAAAACTCTGTGACTAAGAAAAGAATAGTTTTTCAAATCATTGAACTTTTGCCAGTGTACTGGCTTGCTTTTTTTCTCAAATATTTTGCTGATTTATGGATTCTTTTAATGCAAGGAATTTTCTTGTGTGGGCATATCATAATAAAAAACTGAAAGCTGACTAATGCTCTGCAGAACCTTTGAATGAGGTCTGTCTAAAAGTAAGCTATTGTATAAAAAAAACTGAGAAGAATTTTCATACTAGCTGAATCACATGAAAACAGCAAGAAGAGAGATAGAACAGAGATAAATTTGAATGAGGGACTTGAAGTCAATGAAGAAAATTATGCTTCTTGACCAAGAAGCCAAGATAACATACAGTAAAAGATTACAGTAAAGATGACACTATAAGTCATAACAAGTAGACTCAAATTGCATATAACTCTGCAGATTTTCATATTGCATCTCCCATTGGGTTATAGAAACAACATTCTTGGGGTCAGAAGGACGTAATCGGGACATGATGTGGTCCACTGAGTTCAAGTAGAAAAATATTGCAGACCTGTTGCTGTAAATTGTAACTGGCAATAAAAGCAGCAGACCTGTCTGGACTAGAGAAGAAATTACCTATAAAACTCTACTAAAATGTCTGGAAAACACAAATCCACATTTCTCAAAGCAAAGGAAATACAATGAAGTACAGGCAATATGTCCTGCAAGTATATTCAGGAATGTTTTTTGAATGTCAAACCATTGCACTTAGGGGCAATGAATTATTTAATAATCTACAGCTAACAATAAATGAATGTGGAATATATGATACTGAAGTTGTTTGTGAATTGTAGGTCTCTGGTGACTTCATAGTACCAAGAATGGTTCCCATAACAGAAACCATCTATATCATTTAGTTGTGTTTCTAGACTGTGGCTCTCTAGATAAATATCATTTGGGTTAAAATTCTCCTTTTGTACTGATGACCTGCACAAGCCCACACAAACACTATACTTTGAGCACTTCATTAGTGCACTGGCTTCAAGCAGAGTCACTCTGCCCTGAGCCTCACCCGTGAAGAACTCGAATAAAACAAGAGATTCTTTGCAGTGTTCACTTAAAATAAAACAAAAGTATGAATCCTTTAGCCTTGGACATAAACTAATGTCATCATCTGTCAGATAATTCTAAACAACTTTTTAATAACTGCTACAGTTAGTAATGTTTTCTTTTGTCTGCTGAGCCGTTCAATTAGTACACACTGCAAAGGAAGTATTGCACTTTCACTTGCAAGACATGTCACTTTTGTACTTCATTAAACTTCCGTGTAATGTGGAAAAACTACATTTTTTTTCTAGTTTTTATGTGAAGGATAGTTTTTCAGTGGAGATGGTTGTGTGCTTTGTTTAAATAAATCCTTGATCAAACTTGTTTATCTTAAGTTTTCAGAAGAGAATCATTGCAGACTAAAGCAATGAGGAGAGAGGCAAATTCAAGAAATAAACTCTGTGACGGCAGTATGCTGATAGGCAGGCAGTTTGAGATACTGAGAAATGTTTTGACTCTGCATCTAAAGATAGATATTTCTATTTATGATAAATGTATACCTGATTCCCCCAGGTTTATATTTCCCCCAGTAAAAGGAGACTGAACCCTTTTGAGAGCTGCACCTTCAGTTAGCAGATTTTAAGATATGCTCAATTCAATGTGCAATGAGTAAATCCATTCCCCAGTCCTGAGAAAACAAAAATTTTCTCCTACACAATGTGAAGAGGAATTACTGGAGCCATTTCTAATAGTACAGAGGTCTATCTTACTGTCTATTTGGCTTGTGACCTTCTAGCTATGGCTGAAGTAAAAAATGCCAGCAGAGGTAGTGGTTTTAAGTCAACAAACGTAGCTATTCCAAAATATCCCTGGTTTCACCAAATGCACAGAGAGCTATTAGAAACAAACAAACAAAAAGTAATTAAAAAAATAAATTAAAATTGTTCTGGTTTTTATCAAGGGTTCAGTAAAAGTCACATTCGTTAAAGTTTGTAGTTCTCCAGAGTTCTGAGATTCACAATTCTGAGTTGACATAGCACAGAAGCCACTACAGTACATAATTATGCATTGTATTATAATATATTGTGTTAAATTTGTTGAAAATGCCTATATATGTGTTTGATTTCTGTTTCATAACTGAAAAATGCTATTGCAGAAGTAGAGACCTGAATTATTTTTCTGCTAGAGTCATGATAATTGCTGTAAATGTGAATTTTTATAGTGGTGCGTTATCTAAACACATGTGCATTTATATAGACGCTTTATTTAAGTTACTCCTGGGGTAAGTATACAACATTAAAAAGAGTATTCAAAATGGAAGAGGGTTATCTATTCTTGTTAGGAAAAAGCTAGTCTGCTGCAGCTAATTTTTGTAACATTGATACTAGCGGCGTTCTACTGGTTTAGAAGTAGAAAGCATATTGTACTATTTAACCAGTGACACAGCCAACCCTGTTAGATATGCTGGAAAACTTTCAAAAACTTCTGTTATATTTTCTGGTTATCATCTGTCCTGAGGCTAAAAGCACCTGTGATTAAAGAAGACTTGTGGCTTTTACTGAATTTAAAATAAAGTTAAAATCTAGAACTTGGTGACAGAAACAGTCACTGTTCCTGCTGTTGAAAGGTAATTGGATTAGAATAATGAGCACATATTTCTGTTTGGTAATTACTGTACTTCCCTGAAAAGACTATTGTGCAAAGGTAATTGTACTGGAGAGTTTCAAAGATGTGCTTTTATTTCCACAGCTACTGTGATTTACAAAGTGCAGTGCTGATTATATCAGCTTCAATTATTACAAGGTAATATTGATGAAGGTATACTTTAAAAAATATTATATACATTCCAACATCTGATCAATAAAGTGATATATTGGGACATTTTAATGGAAAGGTGAAAAGAATAGGTATACATATGTTCACTGGAAATATAGCTTGTGGATGACACTGACCTAAATAAGCTGCGATCTTTGACTCAGAAACCCTTCTGCGTCTTGCCTATGAATCTGGCATATAAGCAGCAGCATGTTTGAGTGGCAGAAGACCCTAGACTTTCAGCCTCAAGAGTTACAGACTCTCAGACATGACCAGAGCTGTAGAGGCTGCTCTTCTACTAGCTTCTACCATAATCTCAAATAAGTAATGAAAAGGTCAATCTGTAAAACTGTGGCTTTGAAATCCTGTATGGGAAGAATCCATAGACTGGATTTTGACCTGTGAGTGAAATGGGACACAAACCATGCTTATGCTCAGGCTTAGGCTGAGATTGGATATGCACTGCAGAGGTATTTACAGTCTGTGTGTATGTTAGGGAACCTGAAAGTTCTGAATTCCCAGGTCTGGATGTTCACCTGAGTTTTTCCCAGTGCCCTGATGGCTTGAGATCCATGCAAACCTCCACCTCCAATCCACTACCTTTCACTGTCATAATGAGAACTTCAAGTTTTAATTTCCACAGGACACAAAAAAATAAGTGAGTGGAGGAGAAATGGGAGCTGTGGCAAGATCTAAGCAGATTCATGACACAGAGACTAAGTATCCCATTGCCATATATCCCAATGTACTCCAGTAACTAAGTTCAGATTGGCTGTAGTGTCCCTGCATTGTAGTGAAGTCTGTTGATTAAACCCCAGTGAGGCTATAAGCAAGCTGTTACTTCTGAAACAGTTATCAGTCTCTTTGGTATTATCCAAAACTAACAGCTCAGAAGCCCCAGGAGCACAGAGCATTTAAACATTGCTGAAATTCACTTTTGGATATTTTCTTGAGCTGTGTCAAATTCAGATTGCCTCAATTCCTATGTATAAATCGGGGAACCATATTTCCTCTGTGATATATTGAGGAGAATTATTAAACTATAGCAAAAAGAGGAGATACTGTTCTCCTAGGCGTAGTTCTAACTGTTCTTGTAGTGGCTTATTTCCTGTTCGATACGTTGCTTTCTCAGTTTCTGTTGGATATGAATGCGGGGAAAAAAGTTTAAAAAAAGGACACTTTTCAAACTTCTCACCAGTCTGTTACTGATGTTGTGGATATTTAGGAGTTTTAAAGTTTCTATCAGAATCGTAGCATCAAAGTCATCAAGCATATCTTCCAATATCAAAAAAATATATTGGAATAGGAAGAGAGAGAAGTATAAGTTTATTTTGCTTTTACTTTCAGTGCACGTTATTCCTTCTTTGAGTGCGTAGTTAACAGCACTTAGTAAATACCTTTGCAAATCCCAGTGATTTTGTGAATTTTAACACACATGACTTACCACTGGATAGTTTTCTCTCTTTTTTGTTTGTTTGTCATTAGAAAAGCATATCTCATGTCCTCAGCAAATGGACAAATGAATTTCAAGTGACCAGTCACATAACATAGATATTATATGATAATTATAGTTAGTAATCCAAATAAAAATAGGTATCTTGATTGTACAGTGACATAAAATTAAAAATTAGTAGATGTTTGGGTAAATATAATGATCTGGGTTCTTCTATTACATTAGGTGGGCTACGGTGCAGGTGTCTACATGTTTCCTTTTATATACAAAGAAAGAAAAATGGTGGTTTAGGGTGCTATACAACAGACTTGTTTTAGGCATCTACCTCAGGATAGTGTTTTGAACTGCTCCTTGGAAGCACTCATTTCTCCTGGGTGAATCACTGCATCTTGCACATTTCTGTATGTAATCAGCTGGATTTTGCTCCCAGGTATTCCCCATGCAGTGTCTCAAAAGCAAAGCAGTCATGAATTCTAAAGCAGACATCCCCAGGATAATCACCCTTTTCCCGAGTAGTATAGAAGCATATGATTTCTCAATAATTTTCTCAGCATCAGAGCAATGGCTGGGTGAAACTAATATGACTAGTCTATGACTAGACTAAAAGTATTTTGTTCAATGGGGATTGCAGGACTTTGTAACAACTTGGTTTTTAGACACCTGAAATTTAGTCTCTCCGCATATATTTACATGATATAACTGGTAAAGGTTTTATCTGCCACACAAGAAACCCAAGCATTACAGCTCAAAGTATGACATCACTCCTCATACATTCTTATTTCTGTCTCCATAAATCTTGAAACCACTTTAACATGACAGGATGGAGATCTTGTTAAACTCACACTGTGTAAAAGCCTGAAAGGGGGGAGAGGAGTCTCTCTCAGGCTCAAAAAAACCCCTTCTTAACCTAGAGAATTCCCAGTTTATAAATATCTATTAGACAATTCTACCAAATTGGGCAATTTGTGGCACCCTTTCCATTACCACAGGAGAGAACCTTGCTTCATTCTTTGAAAAAGCTGTAAGAAAGCAATTTACCTTCTAGGCAGGGTACTGTGTCAGAGATCATAAGTGGCTGGAGGCGTCTTCTGATGAGCTTTCAGTCAGCCAGCAGATTTCAGCAATGGTCAGGCTGTAAGATACACACTTGTCATCAGTGATTCCCATGCTTACATCAAGGTAGCTCCTTGGGCAGCTCAGAGGTTTCCTGGATTCTGTTCTGAGTTGCTTAACTCTCTCCAGGTCATATGTGGGAAGACATAAATCTAACTTTGAGCTCTGAATCCCATCATGTGCCTGGGAAGAGAAGTTAAAGTGGAAATTTATCAATTTCTTATTTTCAATCTAGCTTATTCTTTCTCTCTCTGTGGCTCAATACACTCTAAATTATTCCCTCCAACAGCCTTAACAGAAGATAATCATTGGCAATGCTGGCTGAGGCATGTAAACACTTACTCCCATCATGTGAGAATATCTGGATGACTGGCAATAGAAGCTGCCCCTATTCCTGGTTAATCAGGTCCTCTTAAAATTGGATAATGCAGTGGATGTCCTTGACAGAAGACCCCATATGTCTGAATTATGAAGAAGTGTGTAAATAAAAAATCTACATAGGAACCTGGGTTGGTTTTCTGGGTTGTTTGGGGTTTGTTTGCTCTTTTATTTTTTTTGAGGGGGTGTGTTTGTTTCAGGTTTTATTTTTTGTTTGTTTGTTTGTTTTTTTCCTTAGGAAAGACTTTTTAAGCTGCTAAATGTAAATTAAGGTAAAAAGCCTGCCTGCAGTCTGGAATTCCACATCTCAATTTCCTACAGGTAAAAATACTAAATACACTTATTCTTTACCTATTGTTAAGGAATTATTTATACAGTTTTCCAGTCTTTTATGGGGGATGCAGTAGGATGGGGATTTCATAAATACTAAACCTAGGCTCAGTCTTTGAAACAGGAGATGAAAACTCAAACTGAAAAAAATCTCTACTACCGAGTGACTTAAGTCTTAAGAAATTAGAGGAGATCCTAAGGACTGCTGATCTCTTAACAAGATGAGGTAAGGTTAATAATACTGATGGATAAAAGAAGCAAATGATGACATTTGTTAAAGGCATATCTGTAGAGAAAGGTCTTGAAGGAAAAAAAATCAGAACAAAACAGAGGGTTTTTGTTGTTATTTTTGTTTATTTACATATTGATTTATGTATGTGAGAAAACAGAACAATAGATGTCTGTGGAACTGAAGAAAAAGCATTTAGTGGTCCACGATGTTAAAACACCAACTAAAGTCTAGAAGGAAAGGAGAAGTGGACAAGAAGAATGTTATTAGTGGGGTGAAGGAAAGCAATTTCTGTGCTATCACTAGAACTGTGCTGAAACTAAAATCAGTTGAGATATCGGAGAGAGCAATGACTAGAGACACGAGAACAGCTATTGGTTGCTGATTGCAAAGGTGGCAAATGAGGCAGGACTGATTAAAGGACATGCTTTGATTGGTAACTGGAGAAATTAGATGCTCTATTTTTTTTCAGAATCTGATAGGAAAATGAAGGTCAGGTATTTGGTAGTAGTTTCTCCTGAAGACTTTGTAAGAAGGGAGCTGAAGTATGGGATTTTAGAATTGCCAAATGTTATTAACTATTTTCAGTGCACTAACCAAAGGCAGGATATTTGGGCCAAATAACGGTAGTTAGAAGCAGATCAGGAGGGTAGACTTTTTCTTTAGATCACTAGGTAAAACATGCGAAAGGCTGCAGAATTGAAAAAAGAAACTGTATAGAAAAAATGGAGCAAGTGCTACTCTTAAGGAAACTACTACAGGTAGAGATGACATTATTGCAACCTCAAACAAGAGTGTATTATGTTAATGGAATAAAACTGCTTTGTTACATCAAAAGAAAATCTGGAAAGAAAAGGGTAGCCACTTGAGTTGAGGTAACAATTAAAGGTATGGGATATTTAATAAGGACTGTTAGTGCCCTCAAAAATTAAACTTAAGTAGGAGTTAGATTCTGTATTCCAGAGGGATGCCCAGCAGAGCATCACAAATTTAATGCTATCAGCAATTTTTACATATTTTCTCTACTATTAATCTCAATTCTACATCTTTAAGCAGTACTTACTCAAATTGTCAATATGTGGTAGTTCATCAGTAATACATATTCACTAAATAAATAAAAAACAAAGAAAAAAAAAAGAAAACGTGTCCATTTCAGTATCTGTTCCAAATTTCACCATGAATACATAGAATTATCAAACGGTTTGGATTGCTAGAGACTTTGAGTCCACTCCTCCCTGCAATCGGCAGGGACATTTTTCACTAGATCAGGTAGCTCAAAACCCTGTCCAACCTGACCTTGAATGTTTCCAAGAATGGGACACCTACCACCTCCCTGGGAAACCTGTTCCAGTGTTTCACCACCCTCATAATAAAACATTTCTTCCTTTTATCTAGTCTGAATCTACCCTCTTTTAGTTTAAAACCATAATCCATTGTCCTTTTGCTCTTAAGCCCCCTTTAGGTACTGAAAGGCTGCAATTAGATCCCTCCAGAGCCTTCTCTTCTCCAGGCTAAACAAACCCAACTCTCTCAGCCTTGCTTCATAGGAGAGGTCTCCAGCCCTGGATCGTCTTCATGGCCCTTTGGATTTCCTCCAGCAGATCCATGTACTTCTTATGCAGTACACTAGGTGAGGTCTCACAAGGGACTAGAGCGGGACAATCACCTCCCTTGACCTCCTGGTCATGCTTCTTTTGATGCAGCCCAGGACATGGTTGGCTTTTTGGGCTGCAAGCACATATTGCCAGCTCATGACCAATTTTTCATGCACCACTATGCCCAAGTCCTTCTCTGCAGGGCTGCTCTCAATCCATTTATCCTCTGTTTTGCACAAATACAGATTATTCCCCTGACCCAGGTGCACTTATCCTTGTTGAAGTTTACGAGGTTCACATGGGTTTACTCTTCAAGCCTGTCAAGACCCCTCTGGATGGTATCCTTCTACCTACAGAACTCATATTTATATGTAATTTTTAATAGGTATTTCATCAAGAAAAAAAAAAAGAATGTGCTCAAAATATTTTGAGAGGTGAAGCAAAATGCTTAATGTATTTACAGAAAAAAAGAAACCTATCTAGAGGTTTTTCATTGCTAAATCTGTGTTCTCATTCAGACTTAAAACACAGAATGTATGTTTCAGTGGTAACAGTGGCTACACCAAAAAAAAAACCAACTCATTATGTCCAGTAACTTCTGCCAAACATTTAATAGCATGGCAAGAATTCTTCATAATTAGAACAGATGAAAACCAAAGAAAACAATTTAAGGGTGACTTTTTGACAGAACAAGAGATTTAGGACAGAAAATCTTGAAAGACAAAGGGAAATGAAACACAAAGCACCTGGTGCTTTGTACATTTCAAGTAGGTTAATCTCATTGTCAACTAAACACAATATAAAGTTTCATCTACTTAAAATACAGTGGCTCCTTGCATTTCTTTTTCCTTCATTGCCTCACCTTACCAAGTATTGGTGCACTGCAGTCAAGCTTCCTTAAAGCACTGGGTGATTCAGTCAGAGAACTCTGCAGAGTTTTGAGAATTGTAGTCCAGATAGGGAGTGCATGCATGAAGTAATTGAAATCCTGTTTGGAATAAAGTACTGTTTCTATGACCTTAGACATAACTAAAATAACATCAATACAACCTGAGATTAAATAATTCATTTTTATTTTCCCAGCTTAAAAAAAAATCAAACCACAATATTTTCTGCAAAATTGTCTTTCCTTTATTTTTTTTTAATTTAAACAAAAATTTATCTATATATGACTTATATGTGACATTATATTGATGATATTTTGGGAAAAATTACATGGTAGTAAGACAGTGATGGAACATCAAGTAGGGCATATACACTCCACTTAGTCTAATATCCTAACTCACAACACAAAAGGTCAACTAAGATAAGAAAGCTTTCATACTCCACCTAGACAGCCTTTTTGGCCAAAACATGAAACTACCTCCTAACTTTACAATTTATCTACTATTTCAATTTGACATATTGGGGCTATTTTAAATGTCATGAAGGAAATTGCAGGCATTAGTAACTCTAATGCTTTGCAAATGTGTGAAAGGGTACAAAATGGCAAAATATATGCTGCTTTCAATATTTCCTACCCATATAAACTGACCATGCATTATGCTGATTTATCTGGATGGTCCTCAATTCTGAAATAATAGTTCTAAGTAGACTTACATAAGAATGGAAAAGAACCAATGTAAACCATTTTTATTCCCAGTCTCACCATTTTTTTTAAATGTTGCAATGTCCAATCCAGATTGAGGTCACACATCCTAGGGAATAAATGCAGCATGATGACAGATTACATCAGCTAATTTCTATCTTCATTCATAATTCATCATGTGGGGTTTCATTAGGGTAACCATAAAGAATTCTTGTGAAATGGAGGCTGGTAAAATAGAAGAATCTTTATCTTTCTTCTCCCATACAATAGATTCCAGAGGTAACTGGTGGGATTTATTCACATGGTGTGTGAGGCAATCTGTAGAGAGAGAGAGAGTCCTCTGTCATCTTTGATAGGTTATGTGCTCCAAAGTGAATATCAAACAGGCTGTTGGCATTGTCGATCTGTGGAAAAGGTGTATTTTCTCCTTTATTTGAAGCCTTAATTTCTTCTGGATAATAAAAGAGAAGAACTCTTGGTATCCTTCCCTACAAATTCTCTCTTTAAGTTCATAAATCTGCATAGACTAAGCAGAGTGGATTTTGCTACATCAGGATAAAGGTGAATTCTTTGGCCTTGAAACATCACCTGGTTTTTTTGCTTGGGAATTTTTTGAATGGGTTTTTTTTTCCTTTCTTTCTTATTTGCCTGCAGAAAGAATAGTGTCACTTTGTGAAGACACTACAAAAGAAATAATTTCAGGAGGCATCTTATAATCTACAAGTAGAAGGATTCACAAGTATTTTAGCTGCAGGTCAGAGTGTCTTTTTTGAAACCCCTAACACAATAAATACAAAAATACTGCTCCATAAATTACCCACCGGAATACTTCATGCATCTCTTCAACATCAGCAGCAAGTAATTAGAAAACTTTCCTGCTTTTAAAATAATTTCTCAGTTACTCAGTTTAAAAGGCACGCGACATATATGGCAACACTTATTTTTACGTTAGTGCAATTTTCCTGGAAGGCAATGGAAGTTATGCCCACCTACACCAAAGCTGAATTTGACCCAGTCTTTCGTAACATTGTTTCTTAAAATAGTCTCATCAGCAGCGAGAGATCCTCAAATTATTCTTAGATTTCTACATGTGCTTTTTTAAAGCATCGGATGTAGTATAATTAAATTTTACTGTTTTAAGCAAATGCATTAACTTTTTTATGATTTTCAACATGACCTTTCATACATGTTTTCAGCCAAATTTTGTCAAAATTAAGCATCTTTTTTACATGTGAATGAGGTGTTAAACTAGACAGAAAGGTGAAAATCATCTCCTGACATTTCTTATTGACCATTGTCTATAGGCAAGGCTTGTACAAGGCTGTTGAGCAATTAAGTATTTCCTGGGTGAGCCAGTCTTTTAGTGGAGCTATAGAACTGATCCATTTCTCCCAAAAAATGGATGAACACTGTCTCTCCTTTGACAATGGCTTTTGCTATCTCTTCCTGTTAGCATTCATGTGAAGCTCACAGGGCATAAAATCAAAAGTTTTACTAGCTTCTACTTCCTGATGCTTCATGGGATCTGTACTCTATTTTCACTACAGTGCCTGGAATCATGGTATTTGTGAGCTACCCTGCTTTAAAAAGTGAAAGCATAAGCACTTGCTTTGTAAACTTCTCTCTCTCCAGTTTGAGAAGTGGGAAAGACAGCAATCCTTAACTTTCCTCTTGGGATCAAGTGAACAGCCCCTTGCTCGAACAGCACTAATCATGACAGACAAGTTGACAGTGTCATCCTGTTTTTTATTATGCCCTAGCTTTACTGTTTCAATTCCCTTTAATGCAAATGGCCACAAAAGCACTTTTGACACTTGCATCCCTCACAGCAGTTTTGTTCACCAGAGTAAGAATTCACAAATGTATTTCAGGTGCTCTTGCATGCCTCTCACTGTCAGTAAAACAAATAGAAAAAAGGAATACTTATAAAAACAAGATGAAGATGTACAGTATATGGATAATAAGGGTGAGCTAAAGGCAGAACTTTTCACTTTTACAGCAGGATTGAAGTTTACTTTTGTCAATTCTCAGAATGATTAAAACACAACTAAGAGAACTGTGAGTCTGGATCTCTCCCAGATTTCAGTGTTAGAGCAGGAGAGTCATATGCTCTCCTCACAAAGGATTTTGTAGGCTGTTCCAGTCTCTGATGTCTGTTCCCTGTGCTGTAAGTGACCGTTCTCTCCGGTCAAGCTAGGAGAAGGGCCAGGTCACCTTAGTGGAAAAATAACCCTTCAGAAAGAGCAAGCAGGGAAGACTGAAGGAGGAACTAGGATAAAATTTCCATCAGCATTACAACAGAAGAACATGAAGTTACAACTTAAAAGAGAAGATAGTCTTCTAATCAAGTCCACAGGTCTTTCTAGGCTGAAACAATTCTATTGATCTCCAGCTGCTGTCTACTGTCACTGGGGATGTGGCAAGACAGAGAATTTTTACTCATACAGAAACAAATCCTAGCTGTTAAAGTGAGGTGGTAAAATGCTTCCCTAGAAAACACAGATGTGAGATAAAAATACAGAAAGTAAGTACAGATGCTATTTCCCAGCTTTCCTATTAATTCCTGAGATATAGGTTCTATTTATTATGTATTTATCTTAGCTACAGCTGGCAGCATTCGGGCATTTTCCTTGTCAGACCTTTGCCTTGCTGTTGAAGCAGAAGATCAAATCAAGAGATCTTTCATCAGTTTTGCCTTCTTTCTTATGCAGGCACTTATTCACTGATGTTAGGGATTTAGTCTTAAGCAGGAAATGAAAGTAAATATGTAATAACTCATTTCAAGCCTAAGTGAAGGGATTCTTTTCTGTTTCCCTTATGGTTGTTTCATCTATTTTCTTTTCCTCCTTTCCCTTACAGCTTATATTGATGAAGCCTAGAGTAGGCATTGTTTTGTGGGATGCTTAAAAGACTCCATAGGTAAGCTCTTAAAAATGTAATGAATTTTTTCCAAAACTGTTGAGTTTTTTCTACATTATGGGTAGACAGGAACGGTTGGACATGATGATCTCAGAGGTTTTTTCCAACCGAGCAATTCTGTGATTCTGTGATTATGCACCTCACTGACATATTACTGGGGATCAACCTTTTCTACTTTGGTGCACAAATAATTGCATTATCACTTCTTATCAAGCAAAGGAGCAGCTAACGGTTTAAAGTTTGGGGTCAAGTGAAATCTATCTGCGGCTTCATGGGTAATTAGGTTAGGTTACAAGAGTCAAGTGAATATTCATTAGTTGCAAGACGAATACTCAGCGTGTAGTAGAAATTTTAATTTCTACATGCTTACAAACCTAATTCATGACCAGTATTGATACAGCAATCACATTACAGGCATTATTTTCTTCCAGACAAAGGATTAATTGATTTGTAATAATCCTTAAGGTATACCATCAAAACTTTCTAAAGGAGTGACTCCTTTAGCAATCTGATAGAAATAACCCTACTTTCTGTCCCTATTATTACTGACCTTTCTCTACATTTAAAAAAAAATACTTATATGAAGTAATGGAAGTTACAATAATTGACATAATTTCATTAAGTAACACCATTACATTTTGTGCAGTGCTTGACTGACATATTCATGCCTGTAACATTTATATCTCAACAGTGAATCATAAGACTTTTGAAAGTCTCAAAAGGATTGCCCAGAACATGATATAGTATATAACTGGAGCTTAGATACATAAATTCTATCAAAAAGTTCATTGCATTTGCTTGACATGAGACATTCTGCACCACTTTCAACCACTGTTGTTTTTACCGAATGCTTACCTAAATTTCATTATTACAACATCTGTGTTATATAGCAAACTTTAACTCCTATGCATACTTTCTTACTGAAAGAATTAGGCAAGGAACTACCAAACACCATAGATATGACTGAATAAAACTAATTTGAGATGATTGCACAGATAAAAGTCTTCCTTTGCCAGGAGCTAAAAATAGATTCATCAGCATCTGTAGTAGTTGCTGACTTCAACAGTCTCACATATTTGAGGTTCAGTCATTTCTATGGGCTCTCTAACTCTCACAGGTCCCAAGACAAGGTAGTAAGAAAAGTCTTTTTAGTGCCGAATAGACAGGTAGAGTCTCCTATTCTTCGTACTAATCTATAAAATATAATGGAAAAGTCAATAAAGCCAGACCTTTCTTATTTCTTTGGAGAGGAACAAAATAGAACAAGTGTTCTTTCTTCCCATGTTTTAATATGAGATCCAATTTAATTCTTCAGAAATATTCCAGTCTAAGTATGCAGTAAACTATTTATGAATTGGAATAAAAATGTAATAACATACACATACAATTTGAAAATTTTAACTCACTGATATCAGTGAAGGGCTAGTCACTGAATTCCATCAGACCAGAATTTTGCCAATTACATTTGCCTTCATTTTAACAGCAAAGGATTAATACAATTCCATCAAATATGCAGGTTTTTTAAAAGCTATCACATCTCACTTTGAGACACATTTATTCTTACATAATATTTTCCTGCATATATTTTATTCCAGGTTCCTTTTCTTTGTCTTTTCAGATTTATATTACTGAGAGCATTAATAATGGAAGAAATTTTTGGGGGAAGGTTTTTTTTTAATCTGGATGATGATAATGGCTAGAAATGTTCACCCAGCCACTGCATCTGCATCTTGACAGAAGATCCAGATATCAGAAGTTATTTAAGGTAGAAAGACAAAAGAAGTTTGAGAAAGTAAGTTATCTTCAAATTGTGCATATAAGTTCCATTAAGTGAGCACCTAGCATGAGCTATAGTAAGTGAAGTAGGGTGAAGAATATTTTGGAATACAAAAAAGAGGTCCTTTCACTAAGAAAAATAGGTATTTGAAAAATACCTGATTCATACACTGCGGAGGCAGAAGTTAACTATATATCTCATTGGAAAAGTTCCTGTTTGGGAATAACTATGGTTTTGACAACATGCGTGGTTTTGGACGTGATCCTGTGTCCATTTGACCAGTGATCTGTGACTAGAAAGTTAGCAATAAAGTGCCTTGGCAGCAGACATAGCTAATTTCAGCAATTTGGCATTAATCAACTGCTTGCAATATATTCTAGGAAGCCATTATATATATTGTATAATTTTTTTCTTTCCCACAACTGGGAAAGAAGCCAGATCCTTTCCAAAACTGACCCGAGGTAAGTTTTCTACTACAGAGGTAATAAAGAAATTAAGCTACCTTGTAAGTCCTTTCATCAACCTACATATCACCCTAAAACTTTAACATTGTCTCAAAAAAGAATTTATCACTCCAAAATTTTCATCAAACTCTGTTTCAGCTATGGAAAATCATGTCATCTACTGTACAATTTGCTGGCCAGACATACAGCTCAAGTAACAAATTTTAAATATTGAACATGTATATAACTTCATGTAAACATCCATCATTTTAGTATCTAAGCATCACAAAATTAATTATTTATTCTTAGAAGCAATCAATCTGACCTATAGAAGCAATACTGTCACTGTTATACTGATAAACTAATACAGATGGAAAATTCACATAAAACTCACCCTGGGTCACAGAGACAACCTACTGCACAGCAGTTTACTCCCCACCCAACTTATTCTCATTAGGCTTTTTTTTTTTAAATTTAATTTTAATGTGTTCAAAGCCCAAGACAACCTTTTTTTTTTGCTTTACTTTATTTGATTTCTGTATCTCAAACACTATAAGCCCACATAAGGGTGAGAAGAGTAGTCACTTTTTGGTATCTGAATTAAGCTTCCAATGAGTCCTTATTAAGAGGATAGCTTCTTCTAAACTGTCCATTTCCCATGCTGGAAAAACATGGCCAGTGTAGAAACCCTGTTGGAGAGGAAGCTACTCAGCAGCTCCTTAGGCTTCCTACTGGAGTTAATAACTTGAGGCAGCATGTGCAGCTGTCGTGAGAGAACTACACAGCTTGGATACATAGTGAGACATGAGAAATCTGATATTCTCAAAACAGCTGAAAGGCCTAGAGTATGTTATTCCCCTTCTGGCCAATTAGAATATTTTTAGGAGAGAAAACAGAGATTTTAAACTAATTTTAAATTATTTATTAAAAATAATATTTGAACTTGCATGAACATTTCTTTATGCGCTCTCTGATTTTGAAAATTTTTTTCTCAAAACTTGCTTTAATTTTTCACCAGTGAAATCCAGTGGAGCTTCTTTTGTTTTACACTGGTGTAACAAGTATCAGCATTGGTCCCATTGTCTTCATTGTATGCAAGTCATAAATGGCCATTCTTCATGGTCATATAAAATGATACAGAGATATTGGTAGAAAAACTGGTCTCTTGGCACAATCATTACTTTTTCCATTTTCTATAGACAAACAAACCTATAAAACAGAACTGACAGATGTTATAAACCAAGAAAATGAGAGAAAACCCCACAGTACAGAAGAACTAAAGAAAATCCAAATAAAATCATACTGTGACCATCTCCTGGAATACACCTGTTTGTACTCCAAGATCTGGAAAACATAAAAGGCATGGAAAAAAGTTACTGCAGTTACTGTCCTTGCTAGGTCTAGGTGTAGCAAAAAGATCTCAGAACACTTCTTTGAGTTGCGCAGTGAAGTTTCCTTCCATTTGAAATAAATCAAGTCTGTATAAATCACTCCATACTAATACGTTTTAGCTTGTGTTTTTGATAGGTTTTTAAATTAAACTTATATTCTGATTTTGCAATAGCTTACTATGTGTTTTAATTGCACTTACCACTCTCAACACCCTAAATAAAAATTAGCACTTTTCCACACACTGTACCAGGGCATGTTGTGATTTAAAATTAATTTTAAAATAACTAAAAGTCTCAGGAACTAAAAGTTTTATTCTTTGTTGAAACTATGACCTTCAAATTCAGCCTCAGCCACATCTGACTGTAGCTGGAAACCTCTGAAGTATCAGCACTTAGGCTGAAGCCACCCTCAATCCAGAAGAAAAAAATACAGTTCTTTGAAAATAAGCCTTTTCACAGACACATGCACAGGCTAGACAGATTTACCAGATTCTCTGATTTGAGAGTGGTTTCAAATGTAGATATTTCAAAGGCCTCACTTAATAGATACTATGGCTCAGGCTGAAGTTGAAAATGCTGGTTTCAACATTGCTGGAGGTTTTAGGAGTATAGGAATTAATAATGGATTGCACTGAATAAAACACAAACAGCACACAAAAATCCTCACACTGACAGAGAGCTTTTCCTGCTTTTCCCTTGTCCTGAAGAATATGTAGCTAGGGCAGACAAATGCAACTCATATTCCCACCAATGAATTAGTGTCTCATAACTTAATAGCATTGAATCTCGTCAGTAAAGCTAAAAGCTGGCTTTCAGTAGTTTAAGCTGGATACAGCTCAAGCACTGCAGTTCTATTTTTTTTTTTTGACTCTGGACATCTTTATATTCCACCACTGAATTTCATATTTTGAAAGGGAAATACATGTATGTACATATGTACATAAATTTCTATTTCCTTATGTTTGTGCACATCTCTCTTCACCAGTCCTTCTATCTACCTGGCCATTTATATGAACAGTAATAGTGATTGGAAACAGATAACATACAAATGTGACTGCAAACACAGAACTAACCAAGCAAGCTATCTCATCCTTGTGTAACTGCTCATTGAAGCATAAAATAGATATAAAGCCCTTCCAAGTAAAATGCATGCAGAGCTATTGTAAGTTTCAATTAATGTTTTTAAGTGGCTTAGGATGCTGAATAAATTGAAGATAAGCACAGGAGAAATGGTGCATACATGTTTATACGTGTTTAAAATCTGTCTCTATAGCTTTTAGACTTGGTATGTTCTGGATGCTTTGCAATACTTGAGCAACACAAAGGAGCCATAAACCTGACTTAACCAACCAGCTAAACTACATTAAAGCGTACTTTGTATCCTTGTAGTGGATGCCTTGAGTCATCAGATTAATTCAAAGCAGTTGGATTAAAGAAGGGAAGGCAACCTACTAAGTAGGTGAGACCTCTTAGAGCCTGATTCACAGCCAATTGACATCAGCAATAAGATTCCCATTTGTCTTAAACTGCTGATCATAATTAGTCTAATTTAATGGATTGCATCAGCCATTTCCCTTTGCACTTTAGTCTACAGCACTGACCCGAAAAACTATTTGTTAGCCCTGTTTCTATTTAACTACGGGGAACTTCTGTGTGGCTGTTCTGTGGCACAAATTAACATGAATGTGTTTATTTTTGCCCGAAATTACTGGAACAAGAAGCATTAGCTACAGTGATTTTAAAATGTAAATATAAAACTATACTACTGCTGTTGATGGCATTTCTGCAATAAAACTCTGAGCAATATAGTTTGTTGCTTTCAATGACTGATGTTGCTTGAATAATTCGCTTTTGCTGATGATACATTTTGACTGATTTGGGCTTTGTGGCAGTTTCAATGACGAATGCCTAATCTCTTCATTCTAGCTTATGTTCTTTCTTATTCTCTCTCTGTCTCATGACTGCAACAACGTCCTTTGCACAGGCCTGCCAAAAGCTTAGTGAAACTGACACTGCTGTCCCCTCCTCTTCCTCTTACTCATCACTGGAACCCAGAAAGATTCTTTAAAACAGCATAAATGTTGTAGGAGATAAGCAAGTAGAAATGATGACACTCTTATTCTGGTCAAGTTTCCATAAACTTCAAAGATCACGATGGTGGATTTTGCTAGGAATTTTTAGTGATAATACCCAAGCTCTAAAAACTCATGTCTAACATGTTTTTCTTACACACATCACCCTAATTCCCCTCGGCCTTTTCACTTTCTTCTTGCTATTTTGATATCCCATATGTCTGCACTGAAATTGAAGCCGCCAAGCATGGTTTTCTACAGCATTTGTTAACATAGCTACACCAGCTCTTATCTTTAAAATTTCATTAAGAAGCTAAATCTAATCTTCATAATGTTACCAAATGAAAGATATTTTTATATATAAAATTAAAGATACAAGACCCTATAGATGTGAGTAAATGCTTCAGAAAAGCCAGATTAACAGTTGACAGTGTTAGCTTTTAAAAACAGTGGTGTTTTGGTTTAGTTCTGGGCAGTTGCTCAGCTGTCAATCAAAAATCTTGTTATACATGAATCTGATGTCAGATCAATATTTGACAAGATTTTTGACTGGCAGGACAAATTGTTAGACATGGATGTAGTGCCACATCCATGTATAACAAGGCCCATGTAGAACAGCTGCCAGTGATAGAATTCTGTCATTCATACATTATCCTAACAGCTAGAGCAGCTCCCTGAGACCTCATGCATTAAGTAACTACATTAGAGCCTGAATTTAATCTGTAACCCTAACCAAACCTCATTAAAATTACAAGGTTCAATTGAACAAGTCAAGAATCCTGGAGTGTTTGTGCTTTTTGGTTCACCATCACTAAAATTGTTGTGTTGGTTTTTTTCTCCCCTACGATCTCTGCGATATAGCAATATTCATGTTCTACTACTTGTACTTTATTAAAGACATGGAAATGAATGGGATTTATGTTATTGTGCTTAACCAGTGAAGCAGTCTATGAATTACACTGACATCTGATGGAATAGGAAGGGTGGTAGCAAGAACTGAAAGAAGGAGGAAGGAATAAGTGTATGTTACATACTTTTAAATCCCAAGTGAGATCACCACGAAGATATGCACAAGGAAAGTTTCAGATTCATCAGCTGTACAAAAGAATTCAGTTACAACACATTTACTTGGAGTTCTAGCTTATTCTCTAGAATCGCCTCTAAAGGCAACAGTTTGGTAGATTGATTTCAGTAAAGATGCTGGAGGCATAGTTTTGAAGCATTGCCTGATAGTCATGTCCACAGTTATGTAGCAGATTATGATGGGCACAAAGCATTACAGAACCTTGATCTGCACAGAGCTGCAAGTCCTCCAAATGAAAAGCAATGTGAGATGCAGGAGGAAGCACAACATTTCAGAAAGGCATTCTCTGAGGAAAGAGAAGCTAGGCTATGAAGAGAGGAACAGTCACACCTTGACTTGTAAAATGGAAGAAGTGAAGGAATCTGATGGAGTGATTGATTTGCGTAAATATAGGTTATTTCATGTTGAGATACATTAATGGACTTGAGGTATAGATGTGGAGCTGAGAGCCAGAATACATGGGAAACCCATGTTTTTCTTACATAACAGCTGGAGATTAGCAGAAGTACCCTATGTCTCTAGGATAACTCTAGATTATTATAGTGAGTCAGATGAATCACACCCTGACTCTGCTTTCATTTTTCTACCTGAGGCTTTTTCACACTACCTATTGCCATGGCAACTCATCAAGCACTGTCTCCTTTCCCTGAACACAGACAATGAAGTGTCAATATCAAATCCAGACTTAGTCCATGTTGCTGACATTTACATCATACCATTAATACCTAAAGCATGCAGTGACGCTGTATTCAAGAAGGATCTTTCCCAGTACGTGTGCATCCCACATAGACACAACCCTTTTCTATCTTTAGTATTTTATTTGGTAACATAGCCTTAAATCTGGCAGCCTTAAATTAGATATCCTGAGGATATCACTGAGGAAGAACTAGCTATATCATGATGCAGGTATTTTTAAAAATACCACAAAGAACTAATTGTATCTGTTCATGAAATGCTGTGACTTTCTAACTAGGGAAAGGACTTTCTAACTAGGGAAAAAAAGAAAAAAAAAAAAAAAAAGGAAGGGAAATCCTTACCAGTTCACAACATTACTACAAACCCAGATTTTGATGAGAATTGAAGTATACTTTATCTAAGCAGTATTGTGAAGCACCTTTAAGAGGATAATTATTACTTTTGGTGGTAGAAATAAGACAATTCACGAAAAGTAGTACCTTTTCTCTTGTAAAGGGTATCATTGTGAAGATCATTAGTTTGAGCTTACACCTGTCCATATCATACGTCTTTGTACTAGGTTCAGCACCAGATCTCATCTGTGCTTTATTGTATTTAGAAGACAACTAACTACACAGTGTTTTCTGGCTTCAAGAGTTTTGATAAAAAACAACTTGGAATATTCTTTTTGGTCAACAATGTCAGGATATTCTCTGGAGGACCCCCAAATAGCCACTGATCCAGAGTCTCTCATTTTTAAAAAGTCCCTCATTTTACAAAGAAGAAGACCTTGGAAGACCTACGCCACAACAAACTAGTTCTGAAGGGATAGCTTGATCCAGTGACACTTGATGGCTGAACATCATGATATGACTGAAGGAAATTGCTGTGATTCCACAAATTAAAACATAAAGACTTGTGGGACCCTTCCTTTGTGGCTTTCAGTGTCCAGCAAAGATGCATCTGTACTCAGTTCTCTCTGTCTTTAAAACAAAAAGGGCAGGGAGTTAACCTGGTAAATATAGTTTTGCTTAAAAGAGATCTACAGTTCTTTGCAGGATTACTTTACAGTAGTAGCATACTCCCAATTTTGTTTTACCCATATTTCTGAATACTATACAGTTTAACACATTCATTTTATTACCCTACTAAATTGTGGAAGATACATTGACAAACTTGTTTTCAGTTACCATACCTTGTAGTTCTTCTGTTTGCTGAGAGTATATTCTATTTTAGTAGTTGGTTATGAATTGCCTGAAGTCATCTGAGCTGCATGGTCCAAAGATGTTCATATTTCTTTCCTTCCCTGATGGCAAAGAACTACTTTCCTTCACAGTCTCTTTTTAAAAATTATAATTAGTCTAGAGCCTTGCCTCTACACTCATTCATCATTCTCTCCTATTAGTCTTATCGCTCCGTAGGGCTTGAGAGAATTGGCTAGTAGCATCACCAGTAACTCAAGACTGAAATAAGGCTATCAAAACAGATAGGCTTACATGCCAACTCTTTGGACAAAGTGTAATTGTAAAGAATGGGGCAAAGTGGTAATGATAGCAAAAGTTTCCACCTCTGAGAATCCTGCTGTGCTTCTCTCACTTTTCTATACTTCTACAGGCAGTTTTCTGTTGCTCAACAAGTAGAAGACAAAACCAGCAATAAAAAATTTCAGTTAATTATTTAATTTATGTTAATGTTGTCCTCTCTTGTTTATTGTACTAAATATTATTTACAATATTTTGAAGTAACCATCATGTTTACAGTTCTAAGCTCTGATATACAAAACAGATTTTGAGATTACTTTAAAAAGCCTCCTCTACTAATAAATTGTCACTGTCCAATTTTTCTTTCCATAGAAGTTATTCTGTTGTTATGATCTGCGGTGCCTAATACCACAAAAGAACAAGGCAATGGGAATGGGGGGATTATAAAGTTTTTCTCTCTGATCTAGTAGTAAAGAAAATACAAGAAACAAATTGCTATTAAATATAATATTGTTTTTGTGCTGCTTTGTGACATGTTCTAGAGTGCATTGAGAGTGTCTTTAAGCAACTGAAGCTGTAATAATTAATGTGATCAAAATTATAAAATCACATGTGTTTGCAAACAAATAAGCTATAACTAAGCTCATGTAAGGTATTACACAGTCTTAGAAAATCAACTTTCAGATCACAAAACTACTCAGATATTCTGAAATTTAAGCAACTTAATCTAACAAGAATTTCTACTTCTAAGTTTTGTGATTATGAGCAATTAAATAATCTGAATATTTTTGAAGGCTGAAGGAATGCCCGTAGTTGCAGAAAATTAATGTGTCAGCTTATCCAACATGTTCATAGTCTATATGTTCCAAACAGACACAGAAGGCTCAAGAAATGGATTTTCTTCTTTACATTTTACAGTCACATTTTCAGACATTTATAGTCATATTCAGAATAAGGGATTCACATCACTTAAAATATGTACAATGTAAATGGTTAAATCTAAGATAGATTTCCCTTAGAAGTAGTAAAGAGAACTGTCATTTCTGAGGTTTGAATGTTCAGAGCAAATGCAGACAAGCTAAGATAAATGCACCTTGGAAGTAATTATTTCTCTCTGTTGACTCTAGAGAGTTCCTAAGATGACTGACCAAGATGATCAAAGGAATTCTCAGAATCAGAGCACCATAATGGACTGAAAACTAAAAGCTTCAGCCCCACAGGATCACATAAGATTTTAGAATTAAATACTTAGGCTTGTAGACAGTACTAAGACACATCTTATGGTTATGCTGATCAAGACAATTCCCAGAAACAATTATTTATGAACAAGACATGTTTGAACACCTGTCCTTTTGTGGGATACATACACTTTATTTACTGTTCCTCATTAGATTTGGGTTATAATTTCCTTCAAACTGTAGACTTTGGTTTTTCTCTGAACTCTGACAATCATTCTTACATTCACAATAGCTCATCCTCAGTAGACTGATTCAGAGATTTCCCACACACAGTTAGAAATATTTAGTGGAGTAGAAATATGAGCTTGAGGAGGTCTACAACCCATGTCTCTTGCTTGGTGGTGACTGCTCCAGTCAAAAGGCCATGATGCAGAAATTAGGCAGAAGTAAGCGGTGCTTCCACTGCCAACTGTGTTTTGAAAAACTGGATTGCTGTAGTGCCTTTGCATGCCAAGCCTTTTCCTTGTCCTTCAGGATCTTAGGAAAGTTTAGGCATCTTCTCTAATAAGAAGATGAATAACAGCAGACCTTAGAAGGAAGCCAAATATCTAGTTCCACCTAAAATTGCACCTCTTTATGTACATGGGTATCACAGGATAGTTCATATACCTATATTAGCCAACTAAATGAGCCCAGATCTGTTCTCTGACACTGAGTCCAATAAACATAGAAATATTAGCTAAAATCTTCAGTCCCCCAAAAGAGCATGCTTGGCTTCAGACAGCCTATTAGGAATGGTCTCCAGCTTCTCTTAACCCCTGAACAAATCTGGGAATTGTATGGAAGAGTGATAATGTAATACCATTGAGGTACCATTCCATTAATGAATACTAATTAAAAATATTAAACAATAATAAGTAATTAATAATAAATAATTTTTTAAAATATATTGTGCTCAAATACTAATATCAACCTAACTCAAAGGAAACTTCTTGTAAAATTAAGAAACCCTGGAACATAGGCACTTGTGTAATTTGATGGATCCTAAAAGCAATTTTATGAGCTGTTCTCTTGCATTTAAAAATACACTGCTTGAATCACTTTCCTGGATAGCAAAACATCTCCTCCATGATTTGAAAAAACCCAAACCTTCAAATTTCACCAGTAAACTCAGATTTCTGAATTCAGTTGATGCAGCCCCAAAGGAGGTATTAAAGCACAATTATCAGGTAGCACAAGACTAAGGAATATCCAAGGACTGTTAAAAGTCATTTACGAGCATTTACGTCCTATTGAAAGTCAATTGTTCTTTGACTGCTAAGTCATTCCATTTGGCAATAGGACAGATAAAAGTGGTTTTTGTCCTTACTCCTCTTTGAGGAAAAGAATGTAAAAAAAAGGAGACTTCAGTGTGTGTAGATGAAGATGAACGAAACAGTGAGATTAGAAGACTTAGTTTTATGCTAGAGTCTATCTATAAAGTATAGAGAGCCTTAATTAGCAACAGTCATCTTCAGCAGCCCATAAAGTATAGTTTCATAGGTGTATGAGATTATTGCAGTAGTATGCATTATCCCCTAAAATGTGTCTGTCTTATTTACTTAAGCTCTTTGGGACTGATACTGTCTTTAGGCACTACCATGTTCAATATGAATAACAATGTTTCCATACATGAGTTTTCCAGAACAATAAAGTGTGCATTGGTATGATTAGATACTGAACACAGGAGACACTGTTTAAAGTAATCTGAATGCATGTATTTATTTTAGATCTCTCATCCATTACTGTCAGGGAAGCTTTCAGACACATGAAAAATCTATTTTAAGTTCCCAGTTACATCTTCAGTCAAATTTATTACCATAGACACTCAAAAAAGATTACCATGCATGGTGCTACTCCAGTCCTTCTTTATGCAAGGACAGGCATCTAGGATATTTTATACCTTTCAGAATGATCTATATCCAGCTGGGAAGGATTTCCAAGTTACAGAATCAGAGACAGCATCCTCAG
Source organism: Mesitornis unicolor (assembly GCF_000695765.1). Lineage (NCBI taxonomy): Eukaryota > Metazoa > Chordata > Aves > Mesitornithiformes > Mesitornithidae > Mesitornis > Mesitornis unicolor. Next base: position 45,282 of record NW_010168363.1, read on the forward strand.
AATCTGGAGAGTTTGTGATAAGCTAAGTCTTTCAAAGATGTGTAAAAGATATTGGGGGTCTTTCCAGCCCTGAAGTAGAAAGACACAAAAACAACCTAAAATATCTGTTTCTCCTTTCAGGCTTAGGATGAGTATTTTAAGGAACTTCCTACAGACATTGCACTAAATTTCATCTGAGAATTCTGAGACATTAAAGATAGGGGATTTTTTTGTGTGTGTGAATATGAAATACAGTCTATAAAGTAAATGCTTATCAAAGTTGCAAAAAACCTTGGAGAAAGTATGACAATAACATCCTTTTTCCCTTATCTTCAGTGTTGTAAACATTTTTCAGAAATAATATTCCACATCAGACATGGAGAATAGCAACATATCCAAGTGGAACTCATCTAAATCTCTCCACTAGGCTCTCATAGGAGCTTTAATGACCTCCACTTATACAAATGGACTGCTTAGTTTCTAAGAAATTATTTTTAGTAAGAATGAAAAAGCCTTTGAGAGGCAGAGCCATTCACAGATTCATCAGATAACTAACAAAAATCATCTTTTATCTGCTTTCTTCTCTGACTTACCCAAGTTACTGGAGACAGAACAAATTAGCAAGTCATGAGGAAAGAAATTCAAGCTCTAATAAATAAATTAGATTAGCCCTAATATCCTGTTGGGCTCCAGTCTTTCTCTTGCCTCTTTTTGTTTTGTAGCAAAGAACTGTTGGCATCAAAAGACTCAGCAACAAATGTTTTCTTGAGGATTTTCTCCTTCCCTTTCTTTCAGTCTTTAGCCATAGGTTCCAAGTCAGGAGTCAGGTAACTTCACTGTAGGTAAGAAGAAAAGTAGACAGAAAGGGGAACAAATTGTCCTAAAATATGCACTTTTTTATTCTTGATTTCAAGTGGTCTTTGGACATACAAAGGCTTATTAACTGGGAAAAAGGGTGAGTAGCAAATGAAGGAAGAGGGAGAGAATGAGAAAGAGTGCAAGAAGAAGACAGAAGAAAGCGAGGTAGCAAGTCAAAGAGAGAGGGAAGAGAGGATGAGGGAAAGGAGGAAGAGAGGGAAAGGAAAAGTCAAGAAGAGGAAGAAAAAAGAAGAAAAGAAAGAGGAAGTAAAGAAGGAAAGAAGGAAGGAAAGAAGGAAGCAAGCAAAAAGCAAGAAAGAAAGGAAGAAAAGGCAAATTTAGCACAAAATCATATTCATAACCAATCATAGTGGCCCTAAGCACACCACACTTTTTATCAAGTTAAAAAATTGCAGTTAAACATGGAAAGTTCAAATTAAATATTTAATGAAAGGAATATTACTTTGCTGACTGAAACAAACTAGACAACACAGCTAAAAATCAAAGCTCTGCTGCCTACTTACACTTTGTCATTGCCTTAAGACTACCCACAGAGAGCACAGCTGAACTCAGGTTCCACAAGTCTTATCATTAACTGTGAATTTCTGTCCTTTGGTAGCTGAAGGCAAGCCAGTAGAGTTCTTTTGGTATTGCTGTCTATGTGAACCTTTCTAAGGCCAAAGTTGCTTTTTAATAGAAAATGCAGTCCTATTTCTGCAGTAGAAAACAAAATGTTGTAGATAGCGGAGCACCTTCTTAAGCATGACCAAATCGCATGGAAAGCAGCCAACACAATGAACCACATATACCTGTTAAAACTGCTGAAGTAGAATAGAAGATAAGCAGGGCAGCACAGTAGACTATGGAAAATCAGCAGACTACCAACAAGGCTGAAAAATATTTCTTCTTCTTTTTTATTTATTTATCCTTAAGTACTAACAGTAACTTCAGGGAGAAAAATAATAAACTGAATCTAAAGATTTATTGGATTCCACTCAGCTGGATATTTTACCTGAGGCAATGTGTTGGTCGTGTGTTTTGAACGAGGCTATGATTTGACATAAGAGTTGGGATTGTTCCATAACATCCCCTGATATACTTTTTTTTTAATTATTTTTTTTAGAACAACTGTTTTGACATATGAAACTAACAGCTCTTATTCCTGGCAGCATTAATTCCTGCTATATCCTATTACCAGTGGGACTAAAGACACTGCTCTGTGTTCAGAGAGCATCTAGCACAACTAAGCTCTGAGTCTCATCAGAGACTGGGAATTCTGCTGTTCAAACAGTAAACACAGAAGCAACAAGATGATGTACAGAAAGAGCAGATTAGCTCCTTAAATACTTGGATATACATTAAATGGCTGGAAATAACCACAAAGTGGTTTTATTCTTCTGATAAGAGATATATAAGTGTATCTAGGAACTGTTTCTAAAGGGTATCATCTTTCTTTGTGAGGAATGAAGTTTGAGACCTTCTTATCAATCACTTTTTCTCATTTTTTTTTAATTAACCTAAATTATACTATTGTATCTGTTCTCTGCTTCCTACTCTTGGCCTTTGAAGTAATTATGGGTAATAACATGGGAGCTCTTGCATTTCTGTATCATTTTATACTTTTTACCCCCCAAAAAATGAGTAGGTATGGACAGTCTACTTAACATCTAAACATTACTTACTATTTTTAATAAGGAAAATTAAATGGAAAGGCATTTAAAAGGTAATTGAAATTATTTTAATTTTGAAATGGTTATCCAAAAATAAATGTTCAAGAACTGCAGTTTAAAGCAGTTTAAAGCAGTCAGGAGAAGAGACAAGTATAGCCAACTAATTTTTTTGAATGCATATATTAATTTTGATTAAAAATATGTGTTTCTTAATTACTTATTCCTTAAAAACAAAAATATTTTTTTCCTTACTTGTAATGCTGAATAAGCAGCTGAAAAACCATGAGGCTTTTGTTTGTATCAATGCTAGTGAGAAAAACTGGGTCAGTGTATTAGTTCAAACGGTAGCCTTCAGTCATTCTTATTCTTTAACTAAAAGCATCCTCCTGGCTATGCTGACTCTCCCAGTCAACGTCCAGGCACAGGGAAGGGAACAGCATATGCCAGTAATGGTTATCACTGTGGATCTGGATAGGATTGCTGTTTTGCCTTGTGGATCTAAGTAACATAAGCAATGCCATGCCATTCGATCCCTGTTTTATTTACTAATATGCAATAAATGTTCCTGCATTGCCAAAATCAGATACTGATCCCCTACTCTCCTGTCATCCTCACTGCACAAATGCTAATTCATCCAGTCACCACCTACCAAATCAGCTACCACCCCTTGGAACAAGATTTGGGGTGGGTTCTGAGAGACTGGTTTGCTCCAAGAATGGCTTTCAGAAAGTACAGTGGGACAAACTTTGAATTACTGCCCACCAAAATGTCCTCTGGCACTATGCCAGAAGGCTTTTACCCTCAAATAATCTTATATTTCATATGCCATATCATAAGGTATGCATAACTTGCATCAGCTTCATTACATAAAAAAACATGTTCTGCAAGCTGAAGCATAGTCATTATAGCCCCTACTCACCCGTGCATACACACACGCACACAATCATACACATGGAAGTTTTATCATAAGTTCAAAGAAGCCAAGAGCCGAGTGCTTCATAAAAAGGGCACACCAAGCTGCTCAAGAGAAGGTGAGACATGAACAGAGTGGATATAGCACTGAGCATTTTTCAGTGCAGAAATCACTCCTTGAGACTAATGGCTTTAATATTGTAGTTGTAGCCCATGTTCCCTCTTGGACTTCCTGCTGTCAAAATGGGTAAGGATCCCATGGCAGAGGGTGGATTTATGCTCCCTTTTTCGGAAGAAAACAAAACAAAACAAAACAAGGCTTAGACTACCAAAGCAAGCAAAAAATTGAATGTCAGATGGAAATTAGTTTCATCCACTAGTTCAAATTCAAACTACAGTCCTAGCACAAATTGATAAGTGATATGCAATGAGAATGAACAAGTTCATTAATGTATAATTAATTTTTTTTCTGTAAGCAGAGATTTAAGTCAGTGTGGATATTTTTAAAATACTGTGAGGAAGATTCTGACCCATAATCAGTCTTCTGAGAATTAACCTTCTTGCAGTTTTCCTAATATAGAGCAGAATGTGGCAATGCAGTCTAACCCATCACTAGTTGCTTCAATGAGACAAGTAGCTTCAGAAACAGAAAAACTAATGAAACATGATGATTAATGAATGTGTTTCAATTTTCTTTGAATTTTTAACTTCTACCACAGCCATAGCATCTAAACTTCAGCTTTGGTACACCTATTAGACTTCTTCATAAAGAAACTGATAAAAGAGTGGAATTTCTGATGCTTTTTAATGCACAATCTTTGATTAACTATTTTCCCATAGATTAGGGCATTTACAGTGCCTCTCTCCTTTATGTTAAATATGTATTAAAAGAAGTTCCAATCTTGTATAATTTCCTTCAGGGGCAGCTTAAGTAGAGACTCTTCTCTCAACTCAGTTGTTTGTGAAAAAAAATATTTTTTTCCCTGTAAGATCTGCTTAAAACAGGCCATGAGGCTCACAAGTTACTAGGACAGAATGGATATTATCTCCTTGTCCTAGTTCTTCATTCATATACCCTCATTTATGCAAAGATCTGGATCCCACAAGATTCAGTTAGGTAATTTGGCCAAAAAAAAAAGAGAAAAAGACTCTTCTCATTCTTGTCTTCTCTATCTTGTGAAACCAAGAAATTGTCCTAAAGACTTCATTCGAGAAAAAAAATACAGATAGCATTTATGTAATGCTTGTGCTTGACAATACTTTAAGAAAATAGGAAATGCTTAGGTGTGCTATCTAGGATAACAAAAAAGTATTGATCCAGCCCTTTATAAAACCATGAAATTGTGTTTGTAGATATGTACACACAAAAATGTATTATCTTAAGAGACACTATAAACATGATTGGATGCTCAGACATAAAAATGAGAATCCAGAGTCTTGAAAGCTCTCTATCTGGTTCCCTAGTTCACAGAGGAACTTGGAGATGAAACTATAACCTTGGGAAAGGAGATTAGACTTTGAAGTGAAAGGAAATCTGAGAGGGATTAAATCAACCTCACTAAAGTGCTTCAGCTGAGATGCTAGAATGAATTAGCAAAGACCCACAATCAACATATTTTGAGCTGTACTCTACCTAAACTGTTTTAGTTTCCTCTTATATGACGTTGTTCTTTAAATCCATGCTTTGTCTTTTAAGAATTATCCCAGTATAGAAGTTATAATAATGGATAAACTCACTCTTTTAATTATACCTAAACTAGAAAAAAAATGTATGAAATGTAATTGACTCATCAGTCTCTCTGCAATAATCATTCCCACCTGGGTGCAGTCTTCCTCAAGGCTGTGAAATTCCATGGACTGTTATGATAGTACATTAATGAGATTTATTTGCCTTTTTGTGTCCATTGCTCCAACTCATTGCAGTCAAGAGTGTTTTGCACTCCTCCATTCATATAATTTGTTTAGTATGCATCACCTTATGATGATTCAGCCTTTCAGAGACTTTATGAATCTCCAGATTAACATTTTCTTTCACACCATGAGTGGTTACTGACCCTCAATTTTTCACTTTCCTTTTAATTCCTTCTCATATGTGTTCTTGTTTCCTCTCTACATCAGTAATCAAAAATTCCCTATAATTTTTCTTTCCATGTGATGTTCATAATTTCTTCTCTGCCTCACTGGCATACCTTGTTCCCTTTATTGTCCATTCTCAGCACTATCAGATATTTAAACAGTTCTTAGAACTTACTTTCCATCATTTTCTTTGCAAAGGAGCTTTCCATCTCCACTCTTGTCTTCTGTCTTGGGAGAGATCAATCTGTTCAATTTTACTGAGAGAAAAGGCAGAACAAAGGTGAAGTCTTTACTCAAACTGACAGGGTATGGACTGTCTGGAAAATTTTCTCAGGTTTTTTTGGGTTTTTTGGTTGTTTGGGTTGGTTTTTTTGGGGAGGGGGGAGTTGCTTGTTTGTTTGTTTTTAAATTGATGTGGATGTGTTGGGTTCTGCCTACACAGAGAAACAGAAATGCCACCAAGGTGAGAGGAAGGAACCAATTTGCTTTCAGACCATAAAAATGTACTTCACGTGTGTAAATAAATTCATCTCATCAGGTGCTTACTCCCTTAGAGTGTCCTTTCAGGCTCCATAAACAGAAGTGTGTAAGCTTATCCAGTTTTGGAAAAGTGAGATTTAAAAAGCTGAGACCTCAGCGAACAGCAAGAGAAGGAGAGAGACTTAATACAATTCATAGAGTTCTAAACTTTTGCAAACTGAAAATCAAACAATGAGGTCAGATTTAGGGATACTGATACAAAAAAACAAGAGTACTTGTGGAAAAAATAATAAAAATTATTAAGACAGAGCAAATTATAGATATTTTATCTAGACTTTAATGATCAAAATTCGCTTTAAGAAATATGGCACCTGTCTTTCCTTCCTGCCTGTTTGTATGACTTTTCCTTTATCGCCTCAGGATCACTATGCTAAACACTAAAGACATTATCAAACTATATCGCACAACATCTCTGTGAGGGGCATAAAAGTACTATTCTGGATGCAGAGAAGCAAAGAGATAAGAAACATTATTGAATATAGTCAGTTAGTGATAGATACAATTTTCTTCTCTCTGCCTTTTGAATGATCTTAACATCACCATGTTACTTTATTTCTTTAAGACTGGGGACTAGGCTGAAGGCAGTTAAGGTGACGTAAACCTGGAAAAAATATTGACAGAGTTAGGTAGTCGTATTTAAGTGATGTGTGTTAAGACTGAGAACTGAACATACTGTGATAGTATCCATATTCTGCATAGAAACAGTATACAATTTAAATACAAATGTGTCTGTGCATTATATAGATGTGTTTACATCTCCTGCCTAGCCTAGCTGTGGTCATACAGTTCAAGGGATACCAAGCTACTTGTCCCATGTACCCAGTCAGAAAGTTATGATATCACAGAAAGAACTGAAAGATGGTGGGACAACTCACATGAGTGGATGGTTATAGGATGTTTCATAAAAACAGGCAGGGAAGAAGAGGTGTCTCACTCTATGTTAAGGGGAACCTAGAATTTATAGAAGACAACTATGGTGATTGTGGAAGCCCTATCAAATACCTCTCGGTCAAGATCAGAGCAGTCATTTTCAAGGGGGGTTCTTACAGTAGGCATCTGCATGCAACCTCCAAACCAAGATTATAAGGCCAACAAAGTGATGTTTGAGTCACTTAAGCAAACTTTAGGTCAACAGAACCTGGTTCTTATGGGTGATTTTAACTACCCAGACATTTTTTGGAAGAACAGTACAGCAGGTTTATGTCATTCATCAAGTTCCTGGAATGCATAGAAGACTGCTTCCTCATACAAATGTTAGATCTGCCAACCAGGAATGAGGCATTGCTGGACTTGCTATATACAAACAAAGAAAACATGCTTTGTAATATCTCAGTTACTGATAGCCTTGGCTGCAGAGAACACAATATTGTGGAGTTTGAGATCCTCCTGAGCACATTCAAAGTTAGCACTAAGACAAAGATTTTAGATTTTAGAAGAGCAAACTTCAGCTTGCTCAGAGCTCAACTAGGAGGGATCCCATGGGAAGCTTCCATGGAGGATTAAAGAGTAGCAAGTGCTGGGAGTTTTTCAAGAACGCTCTCCTGGAAGCATAAAAAGGTAAAAGGTAAGGGAAGTAGGCAGAGCAAGACACTCTCTTGGCTTAACTGAGAGTTTCTGAGTCTGCTAAAACCCAAAAGATAATCATTAATTAATTAATACCTTTTGAAAAATACAAGGGTATTTCCAGGGCATGCAGAGATGCAGTTAGAAAAGCAAGAGCTCAGTTCAAGTTGAAATTGGCCAGAGATGTCAAAAACTACAAGAAAGGTTTATTCAGGTACAAGAAGAGAGAGAAGGAAAATATTGGCTTGCTGTTAAACAGGAGAGGTGAATTAGTTACCACCAACATTGAAAAGGCAGAGATTCTAACACTTTATTGAGTCTAACACTTTATTCACCTCTGCTGTTACCATCACCACTGGGACTCAGGCCTTGGGAACAAAAATCCAGGTTGATATAAATGTAGATCCACCATCAGTGAAGAAAGAGTCAGTATGTGAATTTTTACAGGAGCTTTACCCTTACAAATCACCCCGAGAGTTTTAAGAGAGCTGGCTGACATCATTGCAAGGCTGCTCTTCATAATCTTTGAAAAGTTGTGGAGATCAGGAGTCATGTCAGAAAGCTGGAAGAAGGCTAATGTTAATCCCATCTACAAAAAGGACTTAAAGGAGTATCCAGGAAATTATAAGCCCACCAGTCTTACTTCAGTCCCTGAGAACGTTATGAAATGAATTATCCTTGGGGCTATCACAAGTCAAATAAAGCACATCATTGGGAAAAGCCAGCATGAATTTACCAAGGGCAAATTGTGTTTGACAAATCTGATTGCCTTCTACAACAAAGAAACTTGCTCATTTGATGTGGGTTCAGCTGTGGACAGTCTACCTGGATTTCTCCAAGGCTTTTGATACGATTTTCCATAGCCTCTTCCTAGAGAAACTGATGTGTTACAGTCTAGACAAATGGTCCTTGTGATGATGGGTAGGAAACTGGCTGATAAGCCGCATCCAGAGGATGGTGGTGAATACCTCCTTTTCAAGCTGGCAACCTGTCACAGGTGAGTTCTCCCAGGAATCAATATTGAGCCCAACACTGTTTACTTCATAAGTGATCTGGATGATAGGATCAATCGTACCTTGATAAAGTTTGCCGATGATACTGAACTGTATGAGGAAGTGGACACTTCAGAAGGGAGAGCCACCCTGCAGGAAGACCTGGATACACTGGTAGAGTGAGCTAACAAGAACCTTATTAAGTTCAACAAAGACAAATGAAGGTCTTGCACCTGAGATAACATAATCCAGGAGGCTGAAATGTACCCAGCTGAGAAGCAGCTCTGTGGAAAGGGACCCAGGGATGTTTGTAGACAACAAACTCAATATGAGTGAACATTGTGATGCTATGGCAAAGAAAGCCAACAGGATGTTCAGTTGCATCAACAAGGGCATCACGAGCACAGATTAGCCATTATCTCACTCTACTCAGCACTTGTCTAGCCACACCTGGAATAATGTGTTCAGATTTGGTCCCCACTATGCAAAAAAGATGTGTGCAGGCTGGAGAGAGTCCAGAGAAGGGCTGCAAAGACCATCAAAGGACTGGGAAGCCTGTCATATGAGGAAAAGCTGAGGAAACTGGGTTTGTTCAGCCTTGAGAAAAGAAGGCTCTAGGGAGACCTCATCATCATGTTCCAATATTTAATGGGTAGCTACAAAGAAGATGGAGTCACATGGAAAAGACAAAGGGTAATGGGTGCAGGTTAATGTTGAGGAGCTTCCAATTGGGTAGAAGAGGAAAATTTTTAACAATGAGAACAATCAGCCATTGGAATGATCTCCCCAGGGAAGTGGTACATTCCCTGACACTGGATGCTTTGGCTGGACAAGGTGCTAGGCCATATTGCCTAGACCATGCTTCTGCCGAGAAAGGTTGGACCAGATGATCCTTGAGGTCCCTTCCAACCTGGTATCTTATGATTCTATGATGCTATGATCTGTAGTCTGCATCCCTTTGCTGAGCTCTGCACTGTCACAGTTATCACACTGGCAGCATGGGTGAGAGGTAGGCTGCAGAAAGGCTGATCTTGTCTGTATGAGTTGCTGTCACACTAGTGATCACACCCTGTAATCTTATTATCTTTGTCATTTCAGCGGTGACTTCAAACTGAGACAAACCTCAGAACTGTTACACTGGTTCCCTTCTAAGTACAAGTTCCCCCTTGCCTGCAGAAATAGCAGAAAGGAGGGATTCTACCTCACAGCATTCAATTGTTGCTAACTAAAGTACAGGATCAAATTTATCCTGATTAATATAAGAAAGCTCAGCATTTTAGATTTTTAGTTAATGAAAAAATAAATTTATGACACATTTAATCAAATTCCTTTAGTGTTAAAATAATAAATATGGAATCATACTCAAATATCGGCACTCTACTAGTCTACTACCTAGGAAGAATTTGGCACCACAAACTTGAATACTCAAAACCTATGACCTGTAACACAGATAAAAAACCAACTACTTTTAAACTACATGAGAAGTGTGTGTTCAAATCCAATCCATTCCCTGGGTTCCCAGTGACCAATAAAGAGTTGGGAGAAGACCCTATCTTCTCATAATTTGCATTTTGGAATACTTGCTTTGGTCATTCTGTTATAAATCAAGTAGGCAGATGGAAGCAAAAGGCAAACAAAAGGCAGATGGAAGAGTCAGTTGTGGTAATTCCTTCCTTTACACAAAATGAGTTTAAAAATGTGAGACCGGTTATGTACCTTCCTTGGCTTGGCAGAGTACTCACTGGTATCTTTTGCCTTTCCACAAGTTCATAGACTGCTTTCAGTCAGAAAATGAATTTTATGCTCTGATTATTGAAACTCTTCATCTTAAAAAAAAAATAAAATCATGATTCATTGAACTATGAAGAGGGAGTAACACACTTCATCCTATTATTAGTGCACTAAGCTGGGAGGAGTCATGGGTTTTGATCCTTGCTTCGTAGACTGGGTCTGTATTTTAACCTATGTACATTTAATGTAGAAGGTAAAACTGCAGCCAGTGCTGGGATTTGTAGCATTCATTCTGGAAGTATGGAATCTCTAAAAAACCTCCCTAATTATAAGAAGGCTTCTGAGCCCTAGAAAAAAAACTTTCACTCTGAGGGTTACAAAGCACTGGAACAGGCTGCCCAGAGAGGCTGTGGAGTCTCCTTCTCAGGAGACATTCAAAACCCGCTTGGATGCGTTCCTGTGTGACCTAGTCTAGGTGACCCTGCTCTGGCATCGGGGTTGGATTGGATGACCTTTCGAGGTCCCTTCCAACTCCTAACATTCTGTGATTCTGTGATTACAGGGGAATTCACAAGGATTAAGTTCTGCTCTCCTTGTGCCATTTAGCAGAGTAAGTCAAACAAGGAAAGAGTAAAGAAACTAGAAAAATCTAATTTCACACTGCTAAATTCTTAAGCATAATAAATAACAATTTATTTCAGATAGATAACTGGTTCATCATTTTCAATACTGGATGTTAAATGCTTCTCCCGCCTCCTTTGGGGTTTTGTCCTGACAGATACGTCATTGCCTATAATTAGACATTAGAAAGAGCTGTTGACCACTCCTAGGTCAGATTCTGAATCCTTACCCCACTTGTCAGACCAATACATTTATTTTTAAGAAATGGACTGGAAAATTTCTGCTCCTAGTTCTGTGAGTCTCATTCTCTCTCTCATAATCTGAATTTGTCTGAAAAAGGTTGACATAATCATAAGTAATTCCCACTGGGAGAACTACTGACACTCATTATGGTTTTCTAGTCTGAGACTACTTCCGTTTTCTTTTTATTGTTAAAAAAGGTACGTTTTTGTCCAGAGAAATGCTAATTTGATTGGTGTATTCAAGAAAGAGTCACCGGTAATTGCTCATAGAAGCTCCATCTTTCACAAATGAATGTTACTTGAGAGATTTTTGTTATGTAAATATGCAGCATGACATTGAATCTTATTTGTGATTGGATATTGCCAACTGTTATGAAACTTCTTTTTAAATTTTTGTTGAAAGAATCTCCCACAGGTTATGGTTTTGTAGGTACAATGGTAATGAATTTTGACAGATTTGTGGTTGCAAAGAACTGTATTTCCCTTTCTGATGAAGGGAGACTCTACGGGTTAAGCATGAGAGGCCCAGAAATCAACCTGTATAAAAGAATTATGGATAGTAGCAGAAATAGTAGCTCATGCTATAACACCTGAGAAACTCAGTGTAGCCAGAGCAATGACTTTTTGTTCATACAGCATTTCCGATCATTTGGCACCATTTTCATTACAAATCTGTGTTTAATGTGAGAAACACTTCTTATTTTTCTCAGTGTACACAGGAAAACCTAGCTACTATCAGTTTGGGTAATAGCCAAAGGGCACATATATGAGAATAATCCTCAAATATGCTGTCATTCTAATGGCACTGGATACAGACAGCTTCTACAGTACAAAACAGTTGGAGTTAACTTTCTGGAAAGCTTCAGAAAATGCAGTGAATTTTACATTATCAAGAACTAATACATGCATCCACTCTGGCTACATCTATGCTAGTAAATTAAACATGATCAGAAATCAGGCATTGAGGGCAACTGGCATGAAATAATCCACAACCACACCATTAAACTTGTCTATTCCCTAAAATGCCCATATCCAAACTGTGTATTAGAGCTTGGGTTCCTAGCTCATGACTCCTCCTATCTAAAAACCGTCAATGCAGGCCAAAGCCCTACCAAGACCTCATCAATTATTCAGCAGTACAGACGGCCAAGTTTGTGTACTCAGGAATACTTTATTGGAATGGCTTAATTTACTAGTATAGTTCTACTCCAACTGGAAATAAGCCCTGAATTGGTCTTGGTGGCAGAAACAAGAAGTTGATTTTTTTTTTCTATTTTCTGCCACTGTTTAGATAATTTCTGGACTACACTCAATACTTAATGCAGCTTTCACACCTCTTTCCTGTTGATGCCATCTAGGTAGTCCATTCCTGGGCTAGCAGTTCCTGACAACAATCCCCTGCGAGCCACTGATGCAGAATGGTCTAAGTAATGACTCACTGAAGCAGCTTCAGAAGTCTAAAAGTAAATTTTTGCTGTGCAGAAGTCTATATTGAAGCTTCTAAACCCACACAGTCTGCAGACAGAAATTAACACTTTGCATGTGCAATTCATCCCACTGAAATGAAGACATCTAAAATAAGTCAAGTGGTAAAGTGTCCTAGAAGTAGTGGTGGGCTCAGAGGTGGATGTCTGCGATGCAGATATCTAAAATTAAACAAGATCTGTCCTACTCTGATTATTTCTATAGCAGAGGCACTTCTAGGGAGAATGAGTGACAGTTTGTGGTATCCATCTACCTGCCACCACAGCTGGCATGCGGAAGCTTTAGTCAAACCCAGAATAGGGCTTGAAAAAGCAGAAAACATTACCAACAAAAGAGAGTACTCGAAGATAGGCAATAAAGAAGAGGATGGCACTTTTCAGTCCACTAGATATAAAGAATGACACCAATTTATACTCATCAATGCTGACCCACCCATAGGTAGCTTATAATGCTGTGTACCTCACTGAAAACAAAGAAAGAACAAAACCAACAAAACAAAACTACTGAATGTAAGGGTTTGTCTGGCCTTTATTTATTTCTGAAGCTTCTCTAATGCTTCTTGGATTATTTTGCATGTTTGTTCTTTAGGTAAAACCATGGATCAACAATTCTCCATTGTCTGTGAAAATATATTGATTTAATAATTGGATATAGAAAGGCTAACACCGTTTAAGGGATTTACTTCTTTGTCAAAATGATTAACTTCTCTATAAATAACAAGATAACAAAAAAGACTTCAGGATGCTGCATTGGCATCGTGATAGTAGCTATTATATGCTATCCTGCTTTCAGTGTGTAATTACTCAGGGAAAAGAGAGCAAAGCAATGTTCTGCTGATGTATGGTAGCAGAAGAGCAAACAAAGAAATTAATGATAATATCATAAACCATGAGGTGAAACTCGTTCACCAATTCTTTCCTGACTGCAAGTGGGACAGCCCAAAGCAGTAACATTATGTCATTCATACCTTAATTATTCACATTTTAACTCTAAAATGTCATCTGCTTTACCTTCTTGTAGGAAGCAATAATTTTTCATTATACAATAAAGACCAAATGTGCTTCACTGTATCCCATCAGTAGTTTGAAACATCTTTATAAGCCTCATAGAAACAATAAGAATAGAGCAATTACAGTTTTCAGTAGTGCAAAACAACTGTTTCGAGAAAGTGAACATACCTGGAATTGATGAACTGGCAATCTTATTCCTTAAAATAATTAATGATGAATTTCAAATTAAATCCATCAGCCATGAAAATCTTAATTCATTCACCACTGACTGCATCGTACATCAGGTGTCAGCAGAGGGAAGGAGCAATCTTATATTACAGGAGCGCTGTAAATACTTCTCTCTTTCACTGTTATGAGAGAGTTCTGCTGTCTTCTATCTCCATTTCCTCCTTGCTTAGTGATCTTGCAAGGAAGTGCATTCAGAGGGTGGCATCACTGGAGTCATCTCAACCAACTGATTGTGCACTGTTGGTTGCCATGGCTACTAGGTTGTTATGAAATGTGACACAAAGACACTGGCTATACATTTCTTTTAGAAGAAAGTGTCAGCCTCAGCTGAATTCACGCAATGGCCTGTCTTTACAGTCTGTTATGCAAGCTCTGAGAATGCACCCTACGTTTAATCCCTCAGAGAGCTAGAAGGAAGAATATGAAGAGGTAGGCTTCATCTAAACTAACTTCTGATGTCGACATCTGAGCTATCCATTTAGATTCCCTGTAATGGAATTCCATCTGAATGGACAGAAAGAGGTACTTCTGTGTCATGATTTATCTGAATTATTTTAGTTTTTAGTTTAGGTCGAGATTAATTTCACTCTAGAATTGCCTACATTATTCTATTGATCATCTACAGAATCCATCATGATTAGTTCAGAAGTTGACTCTACACTATAGGTGGCTAAAACTAATTGAAACTAAACTTTGTTATGTTTTCTGAATCCCATTCAGGAGGTAATGTGCTGATCAGCCAGGTCAAGGTACTCTTGGCACCCACAAAGGCATAGACTCAGTACCTGCTTATTTTCAAAGATAATAAAACTGCGCATATAAAGTTTATATGTCTTAAGTCTCAGGCAACAGCTGACCATGAGTTTCCAGGTCTTCATTTCTGGTATCTACTTTCTACCTAAATCCTATTTAATGAATCAGTTGCTGACTTTCCTTCCAGATCTAGAGTGCCATGTCTGTCCTGTCATACTCAAAATCCTAAGAGAAAGTCTTCAAAAGACAGATGGAAATGTTCTAATCTTCTCTGAGGACTACAACTGCTAAAGTAACTTCAAATCAATCAGGAGACAACTGAAGGTAATACAGTGCTGAATAAATGAGGGAACCAGTACAGCACCTGACTGTTGAGTCTTCAGCTAACAAGAATAGCAGGAGAATATGGTTTATCCCTGTCACAAATCTCTGTAAAGGAGAAAAGGATCTGACACATACTTATTAGATTTTTACAGCAAACCAGAGGAGAATTGGAAGTAAGGGCCCTAATCCAAGTGCCAAATATAATCCTACATTACACTGCAACTCAAATCCCCATTCTATATATATTGTACAAGAGTCTACTGGAAAAAAGCTTGTGTAACAGAGAAGAAAGGTAGCGAAAGGCTCAAGGCAATGCTACTTAGCATAATCTCATTGTTTCTCTAACATTACTTGATGTCCACAAACAATAATTTTAAACCTAACCTGTGCTTCTGCTAATTTAATTTTAACAACAAAAGCTCAGAATCCTCTGTCATAAGTTTAGGAAAATATACTCAAACTGGCTTTTATAAGGAAAACGGAGCGAGAAGCACATATCCTTGTATCTCCGTTTAAGGGTCAGAGAGAGCGAGCGAGCGAGCAGGATTTTCTCTCTATTGCCCCTATCCCTTACAGGGGGAGAATTAAGAAAAGGGAATAGAGAGAGAATAAAAAGAAAAATGCTTCGCACAAGGTTGGAAGTTAAGACTGTAACAAGTTTAATGAAAACAACAGGGGAAAGGAAAAGGGAATTAATAAGGGACAAAGGATATTCAACTATATACAAAACCCGATCCCAGTAGTCTCAAGTGGAAGTGTCTGAGCAGTGCCTCGTGGCCGCTGCGACTCGTCACCAGAGACCGCAGTGGTGCCGGGGAGCAGATGGTGGTGGACGCTGCCGAGGGCGTGAAGCTAGGTCCTGCCATCCTGAGATGTGACAGGAAGCAGCCCAGGAAAGCCCTGCGAAAACCTCGGTTTTTTATAGACTGTGGCCAGAAAGGGGAGGGAACAGTACTGATCTCTGACCCTCCAGGGTCCTACAGACACCACCTGTCCTTCCCTTTCAGGTTGGTAACCCTTAAACCATAACAACAATATAGCCTTAAGAAATATCTATCAGCTGGGAGAGAGGCAAGAGATTTCACTCCACTTTTTTGAACCTTAGGGTTGGTAATACTGTACTTTGACAGAAAGTCCCCAAACAGCTCTAGTGGACTGTATATTCTCAATTGAATTAAAATAATTTTAGTAGATGCCATATGTAATATTGAATCAGTCAAACACAAAGGTAAATTCAAATTTCAAGACCTACTCCTTTTCTTAATTCTTTTTATTTCACAGTCTATCCGCTAGTTAAAAGTAATTTGTTTAGCTTTATAATACCACAGAATTGGCATTTCTGTTGTAAAGAATAAAGAAGTTCTTGTTTCATAAAAAACTTTACTGTGCAGAGCTGTAGGAAACTTTTACAATCTCCTCACATTAGTTATTCTATTTTTATTTTCCTTTCAGTTTGGTATTGTTTTCCATCATACAGCTTTGTCTCATGCAGATTGTCAAATTTGTCAGGAATACCTATTTGTTTGAAACTTTTCAAGGATAAGGTTATTTTTCTACTAGCCGTTCTGAAAATATATTCCCAGAAGATATGACTTGTATGATTATAACCTAGGCTGCAAGAAGGGACACAACTGAATAACAGAAAACTAACTAACTAACACTAACATTTCTTTCAATTGCACAAATCAGCTGGGAGTTCTTCCCTTACATGAGTTGTTGAATTTGAGTGGATCCAGTTATTTATTATGACAGGTTGTAATTAGCATGCTGCTTACATTTGCTTAACATTCTTCTACTTGCTGGAATACAGAAAATGTTTGAACAAAAGGAAGCCATAGGACCTTTGACTGACCTAACTCACTGGTCTGTCTGGAGATATGAGTGGATTCAGTGTTTATGTGAGCAATTTGTTACAGGAAAAATCCTGTAAAATACAGCTTTGTGTCCCTTTCATTGTTTTACTGATGCCACTTATTTCAGCCTAATTTTATGTTATAAGATTATTTGGGGTAGGATTTTTTTTTTAATTATAATGTATTTCTGCAATTGCTAGCACAAGGGGAGCCTGAAATGGGGACTTGTAGCTCTACTACTGTACAAATAATAACAACAGTTAACAGCCTTTTGTCTCTAAGGCATTAAGACTACAAATTGAGCTGTGTTAATGACTAATTAGTGTTTTCAGCATCTTCCCAGTGCACAAGTCAAGTAAAAGGTAATTTGCTTGGCTTTTTTAATTTATCCTCCCCAAAGATGAACATTTTATTACATTATATCTCTTAATATATTTTCAGGAAAAAATGTAAAATTTTACTCAAAAATTTGAGAACAGATCATGTTTAAATTGAGAATTTTCCAACTGTGGGAACTTCTGTTATATCTACATTGTGGAAAACCTGATGTTATGACAAATTATGTTAATATAAAGACTATAATAAAACAATGAGATACAAACATTCTCTATGTCTGTCCATAGATGGAAACAGAGGGAAACATTCCATTGCATGTACTCGGTCATTATGGGGTCCATGTGATTAGAAATAAATAGTTTGCCCCAAAAATGCTCTGCATTCCAGCAGACTAGCTAACTTTTGAGGTTTGGGGCAATTAGAAAAAAAGTAAAAAAGAAAGAAAAGTACATAAAACCAACCTTGACTCAATTTGATAATGAGAACATAAAAAAAGAAAGGGGTCTGAGAGGACATAATGGATATTTTTACATGCTTAAAATTTCTTTTTAAAAAAATTTCAGTTCTCTGTCTTCTTGACCATAACAAAAAGATTTTTTTCCCAGACTTGAATATTATTAATGAGCTTAGAAGAAACAAACTAGAGAATGCTCTAAATAATATTTTTATTTAAAAAAAAAAGATATTTTGACGTGGACACTCTGGATGCATTTTGGGTTTCTTTCCCCCCAATCCTCATTTCTTTATATAGCCTTCAAATTGGGAAATTTGTTCTCAAAATAATATTGCTCATCTAACAGCTATGGCTCACATACTAAGGCAATATAGTCTTTAGAGATCCACTTTAGATTAAAGGCTTCTCAAAAATAAAAAAGAGGCACTTAGGAAAAGCAAGGAGTTTATATAAGGAGATGGATATTTCTTTCTGACAGGTCAGAATACTTCTGGAGGACACCAATATTTTAGCTGAGGTTTCCAGAAAAAGAATAGCCTGCTTTTGCTTTTCTTTATTCCAGATAAACATAACCAATTCATGTTCTGCAAACAAATGTCTAATAAAATATTTTTACAGATCATGTTCAAGCACTAATTTCTACCCCACCCTTGAACTCCTGTCAGGAGAAGATTGACTGCTCTTGAGGCAGTGAATCTGCTACTATTTGGAAAGAACAACAACATTTTGTTTCCCATTTCTTTCCTACATGTCTTTTAAATAATGCATAAAGTAATATCTTCCTTTTCCTATCTGCCTGAGGGCTTGCTATCACTTTTCCTCAAATAAATAGATCTAATAGTTAAAGCGGGCTTTTAAAATCATTCAGTGCTGCATGAAACATCAGTGGTAAAAATCTCCTGTTTTTTGTTTTTCCTCTGGGGAGACCTTCAGTGACTAGAGTTTAAATTCATAGCATCATTCTGATCTGTCCACCCATAGCATGGTTTGAAGAAGCATATGAGATACCACATCTGGTATAGCTCTCATCCCTCTGATCAGGATACTTCGTAGAGACAGGAGGAACATCAGTTTGAACTGCCTAATGCAGAGCAGGATGTTGAACCTGAATTTCCCATCTATTGCAGTTTCAAGCTACTAGGCTGTAACAGTGTATGTAGATACAACTTGATCTTCCTCTCTAGATAAAATTGGCAACATTTTATGAGCTGTTTCTCCAAATGTTTGTGTGTTCTGGGAATACAGATTAGGTTTGGTCTCTAATAGGAATAAAGCATTTATAATGGGACTGAGGCAAGAAATCCCAGAAATGGGCACCTCTGAGATGAGCAAAGCAAAATTAGGAGTTCAGAAAGCTTTTCATTCAAACACAAGAACATTTAATAGGACTATCAGTAGCAGCATTGGGGTTTTGGACTGAAATCTTGATTTTTCCCACAATCTTGCTTATGTTCAGTCTTCTGATATTCTCTCTCCTCTTTTTCTCTCTTTCGAAATCCATTGAGATAATCATGATTTACTGCTGCTCTGGCTCATAAAGATGCACTAAGAGTCTGATCCAGGAAGTCAGTAGGATTTTTGCCACAGTGAATCAGTATAACTCGCGTTGCATAAAATGAGCAGACACAAAGTGCAATTCAGGACAAGATATGGCATTGTACTGTCTCCTGTGATGGTGCATGGAATTCCTCAGGAGAAAGAAGCTAGATCGTTGTTTTTACATTGTGGGACAGTAACGTTTCACCTGGAAACTGTCATTTCTCCTTATGATTCTATTGTTGAGTCTCCTTGACTACTGGTCTCTGGGAGGTCATTATAAGGCCACATGCTTGCCAGACTTATTGGAACCATAACAACTAAGTCTGTAAATATGTCTGTCTTTTGAATGCCTCTATTTGAGAACCACGACCCTTTACACAACTTGCAGATTTCTAGGTTGTTCATTTCTCAGGTGTGTCATTCCATATAAACTATACCCCAAAAAAAACATATAGAAAGGAAGAAGGAAGAGACAACTCAATACAGTATAAGGACAGATCATCAGTTAGAACTTACAAAATCAGGAGCAGATGTAGCCCAATTAAACTCAACAATTCACAGGTGTTCACAGGAATGACTTTAGCATAAAAGCACACTTCTCTTCAGTGCTCCTTAATTTTTTTTCCTCTAGAGCTTTTAAAATTTTATATACTTCATCAAACTAAACTAGAAAAAGTAGACAGGTAATTTGAGATTAGTTGGATATAACTGATGTAAAATTCAACATGTTAATTGTTTGTTTGATTTTTGAATCATGGTGAGCCATACTTACTGAGAGGATGAGGGATAAATGATACCACATAATTTGTTCATATTGTTTGGTTTTGAACCACTGACAAAAGGCATCCATAATTAAAATTGATATACACAAGATCTGCAGGTTGCTACAAAATGTTGAAACCCAAGTCCTAACTCTAGTTCTGGCTTCAACATGTATAATTCTTTCTCAACAGCATGCAATGGAATTTGTCAAATTTCGCTACCTGGACACCATGCTATCAGCCAGAAACACAGCACATATGCCATTCATTCTTTTCTGTTGGTGCTTTCCTGCCTGCTGTTTTAGGAATTTATTGAGGAAAATGGACAGAGTTATAATGTACACATTTTTCATGAGCATCTGTTGTTATGGTATTAGCATTAATGCTTTGCCTTGCTATCACATTGAAGAATGGAGAAGTTTTCTTTTGCCCATGTGCCAGAACATGTGGAAGATAGAGTTTCAT
This sequence comes from Mesitornis unicolor, assembly GCF_000695765.1. Classification (NCBI taxonomy): domain Eukaryota; kingdom Metazoa; phylum Chordata; class Aves; order Mesitornithiformes; family Mesitornithidae; genus Mesitornis; species Mesitornis unicolor. The sequence continues at coordinate 65,674 of NW_010168363.1, forward strand.
CTAGTGTTCATATTTTACATTATATTGGGACGAATTTTTTATGGAAATCATATAACACAGTTTTTGCCTTAGTACAGATCGTAAAATGATGAGTGTTTTCTTTTCTTGGTAAGATAGACCTTACTAAAGTTCTTACAGATTATATTTGCATTCAGAGTGAGATGCACCAGCAAGTTCAAAGAATAAGCTGGAAATTATGCATGTCGTTGCCATCTTGAACTAACTTTACCGTTCATAACTTACATTATTTGGCTTTGTTTAACCCATTCTTCAGTGTGTTTTTCTTATGCCAGTGCACACTCTGTTTAAGTAAATGGGGTCTGCTAGTCTTAATTTGTCAAAATCTTCAGGGTCAGACCTGGTAGCATTTAGTTTTTGGCTTTCCGGATATGGCAGAAAATTACATTTGGTCAATAGGCTAAACCTTTTGCTGTGTTATTTGAGAACTAATGTAGGTATAATGCTTACATTATACTGAGTCCCAGTATTTGACTTAAATGTAGCAATTTCCACATTAGTCTAGTCTGGCTAGCAAAGATATGCAAGCCACTTTGGCATCCCTGTACTAACAGTTGCACTTCCTCACTTTTAATTTCATCTATAGCAGTATACTTTTCTATGAGTCCTTGTTCTTGTTGCTGTCTTTGCACTGTATAATGAGAAGTGTGTCCACGGGTAGGATGGGCATGCTAGCCTCCCGGCAACCATCCTAGGAGGACAACTTTAACCTCAAACCCGGGCACATGGAGCTCGCTTAGCCCTGAAAGGCCATCCATCTCAGAGAAGGATACTCTAACTAAACCTATGTCCTGAGGACTTCGCTGTCACTGTCCAAGTTCGCTAGGCCCTGACAGATGAAGCTTAGGAGTAAAGGGTGGGACCAGTTTCACGCACACTGTGCCTCGCCTAATAAAATCCATTTCGCAGGCTCGAAGGATACATCCACATTTGTAAAGTCCTGTAGTGACAGGCGAGGGTTGAAAGGGCAGGTGTTGAGGTGCACTGGAAGCCGCAGAACCAACCCTGCACGCAGGCGGTTCAGGACACTGGTTGCATGAGACTGACCCTGGAGATGACAGTCTTGTTCGGCAACATCCTGAATGACCAGGCAGCCTTTTCCAAGGAGAACACTGCCTGCTCCACACATGCAGGGACCTAGAAAAGGTGGCCTAATCAAAGCTCATCTCCACCCTCCACCCGGTTGGCTAACCGTGGCCAACGAGCATCTTCTGATGCGGTTGAACAAACAGAAATAGACAAAGGCATACACCTGCCTCCAAAGATGTGTTCAGACTGACACTCGCATACTGGAACATTAGAACAATGCTTGATACTGCGGATAGTGGAAGTCCTGTGTGTCGTTGGGCTCTAATTGCCTACGAGCCATCACAACTTAACATTGACATTGCTGCTTTCAGTGACGTTTGTCTCTATGAGGAAGGCAGCCTCAAAGAACATGGTGCCAGCTATACACTCTATTGGTCAGGCAAACCCAAAACCGAAAGTCACCTCTCAGGAGTTGGTTTCATGATTAAAAACTCCACCGGCTTCAAACTTGAAAAACTGGTGACAGGTCATTCCGATCGTATCATCTCCCTATGCCTCCCACTACAAAACAAGCAACATGTTGTTCTCTTCAGCATATATGCCCCAACTCTCCAAGCTGACCCTGCGGAAAAGGACAAATTTTACACCGACCTGCACTGCCTCACCCAAAAGGTTCCTGCAGATTATAAAATCATAATCCTCGGTGATTTCAAAGTCAGAGTAGGAAAGAACTCTGAAGCCTGGAAAAGAGTACTAGGCAAGCATGGTGTTGGAAACTG
>NW_010168364.1:0-63576 GCF_000695765.1 Mesitornis unicolor
GGCCCAGCCCTAAACCACGACACAAAGATAAACCTTTTCTTCTTAACCCCTGAATACTTCTTGAGCTTGCTGGCTTGCCTCACACCTCTGGAGAGTAAGGTTTCATACAAAAAAATTACATAAAGGACATGAGCAGCCATTCTAAAAGAACATCTTAAACCATTTGCCAGAGGAGGTGGATTAGTACTTGAATTTTTAACCAGTAGCTTAATACTGTGTAAGAGATGTAGACTGCAGTCCCTCTTACATAAGTGAAAACTGGAACTCCCATTTCCCTAATGCCAGTAGAGTGTCTTTATTACAGAGGGATGGGCTTTATTAAAATCAGGTCCCTGGTACTTACGTACAGGAAATATTCAAGTATTTTACTTATTATCATCACTATCCTTCTACCTCTTTCTGTGATATTAATAATGGTTGCCATTCCATATATAGCAGATTTTGTATACCATGCACGTAATAAATTTTCCCTGGGCATTGAAGCTTATGTACCTATTTCTTATTATCAACAGGTATCTGAAAATTAGGCACCATAATGTTCAGTACTAAGATGTTTCAACAGTTTTATAGTTGAGTCCCTCTATAAATGTACCCCTTCATCCATTACTAGATACCACACAGGGCTCTGAATACAAAGGGTTAAAGCTCAGGAAAGGAAAAAAACACCTGACCAAAATCCCTCATTTCCCCGAGAATCCCAAAATACTCAGTGGGGAAGAAAACAACACAAAAACCACACAGATGCAAAGAAATTGAGGTGCTGTTAAAAGTTAGAAGTACTGTCCTCATTGGCTATTGGAAAGCAATGATTAATCATCTATTTTAAATTAAGCAGGGGTTCTGTTTAGTGCTAATGTATTTCCCAAGATCACCATCCAGACCTTCACAGTCATTGAGTAAATAGCAGCAGATGTTGAGCTGTAAGACCACATCATTCAGATAGGGTTAGATATTTAATAAAAATAAAAATGCTTGAGCGAATCTTGCCCTTAGTTTACTAAAGCTACACTGAAAGAGTAGGAGGAAGATGTTTTCAGAAGCACACTGAATATTGTTTCTTCAGACCTAAAAAAACTCTGTTCCCTTCTGTGACTACTATTGCAACCAGTAACCATCAGGGAGAATCCACATTCTCATCTACAAGTAGAAACTTTGTCCAATAATAGCTAAAAAATTTGCCAGATAGAGTAAGCAGAGCCACCTTATGTTAGTGATTGTATAGACATTATTTAAAAGAGGAAGTATTTTTAAATGCTGATCAAAGTACATTTTCTCATAAATCAGTATGATCTTATTATGCCTTTTTTATTATCTTGCATGTAATAATTTTAAAAAGATTATTAGTCCTTTCTCAGCTTTTTGTCGATTGTGATTCTGCAGCCAAATGAAGCATGGAAGTTGAGTGACTTAGACTGGCATGTGGACATAGAATAACATGAAGTGCATTTATCAGTCCCACTTGCAAAAAACAAACAAACAAAATCTGTTTCATTCCTTATCAGTAAAACTGTATTTCTCTTTTTTGATTAAAATGCAGAGATCTTTAATGCAGGAGATATCTTTCAGATGTAAAATCCTGGAAAACCTTATAAAAGGACCCAAAGTCCAGCTTGGATCAGCACAGCTCAACAGTACAAATAAGCATGCTTAACTAGATAGAAAAATTGATTGAAATAAAATCAGGAAAAAACCAGGAGAGAATAGATGTATTTCTGTGTGTGTCCTTAAGAAATTTAGATTAGGCATATAGACCATTTCTTCTGCGATTCCAGTTTAAAGTGTTCCACAGTCATAAGCCCTAGGAAAATACAAAATCCATGACCTTAGTGTGCATTTTAATTTAGGAACATATGCTTTATTGGTAGATGGGCAAATCGAAACTGCACAGCTGCCAGAATAAGAAACACATGAAATGGAGACAAACAAATGTTGTTGCCTTTTATAGCTCCAGCTAGCCAGAGGAACGAAGCAATTTTTGTTGACTAGACTTTCTAGAGATAATGCCGCATACAAGGGGAATTAGGATAAAATATTTGTAAAAAATCCTAAAATTAAAAAATAAGATTTCACTGCACATCTGAAACTTATTTAAAATTTAAGTGATATCTAAAGTACAACCAACTGAACTTATCTGATAAACATTAACCACACATCTGCTAGTTGAAACCATCTAAAACTTTGTGTCTTCACCCCAAAACTAAGAAACAAAAAATAAAAATTGGCCACATGAATAAGCTTACCCTGAGTTCAGAGATTCATTTAAAATCAAAATTCATATTAGATTATTAGTATATTTCATAGCTTGTCTACACAAAGACATAAGTAAATAACAATTGTCTGCATGAAAAGTCATGTTCCATAGACACTGACCTGTGCAAAAATATCTCCTAGAAAGCTCCTACTTCCCACTCCAGACTCTGCAGTCTATCCAATGGCTGCTTAGCACTGAAAATAGAAACAGTCCTTAAAGAAGAACTGGAACTCAGGTGGATGCTTTATCCAGTGTGAAATCTCAGTTGTTTAAAATTATATCTTTCAAGAATGAAACTACTTAAGAAAATAAAAAGAATTAAGAACCCTCCCCCTTTTCTTTCCCTTAAACAAATCAAGTGGCTACATATCTACAATTTGGACTTTCTCTGGGATTTCTGAGAATTTGGCTTCTCAGAAAAGAGGAGCTCAAGTATGCAGTCTATTACCAAACTACTAAATAACATATTTAGTACAAACTACTAAATAGAAGTGGCATTAATGCAAAAACTCTTTTATCATATCGGTGTGATGATCCAATGAAATGAAATCCAATGATTTTCCTATTGTACCAGAAACAGAGGAGCTTAACTCCCAACGAGTTTTCAGCACCAAAAGTAAACTCATCTTGAGCTCCTGAGCCCAAATAGAATATAGCTATACTGCTAGAAATGAAATTATCTGATCTGCTCCATCATTTAGGAGCACTTAGAGAAAGTACAACATAACAGTAAAACAAATAATCCCTGACTGAAGATTATAAATTGATACTTATTCCAGCCTTATACAACACATACACAGATGCTAGTTTAACTCTGGAAACAATACAGATTTTTCAGCAGAATGCCACAGTTGCACTTCTATATTGTTTTCAGGCCCAAATATGCCAAGTACCGCAGCAAAACTCTTCTGGATTTTTTTACAATTGGCCAAATTAAGTATCTCTGCAACCAAACTTATTTTATACCCTAAATGAACTTGAGTCATCCCACATTCTCCCCTTTATGTTCTTAAGGTTTCATTGGAAAGGAAAACATTTTGATACACCAAGTAAAGTAGAGAAATTATGACCTTATTTATATACATCAGAAAGTTTGAGTTAAACTCTAAATTGTCCTAAAAGAAGAAATCCCTAAAATTAGATTACAAGCAAAGGAATAATCTAGAATGATATGGTTCACATCCACAACCATCCGAGTTATTTTTTAGTATTAATTCTATTATATCTCTGCTGTATGTTTTTGTCACAGTGTATGACTAGAGAGGACTTCTTAAAAAGCAATTAATCAGATTCACCACTTACACCACTATTTGAACAGCATTGATGTTGCTAAATTATTGTTAGAATATTTAGTGTCTGTCAGATTTTCCAAACAATGATAGATAAATCTATCAGCCAACAAATCCCCATACAGCAATTAGAGAAGCAATTAGCAAATGTTAGATCTTAGAGAACTAAAACAATTGTCTTTGTTGTGCATAAGGAAGGGACTACTTATTTTTGATATTTCTCAAAATGTCACACAAAAACCAGACAAAAATGGTTTTGTTAATACATCTCATCTGTGAGGTATGTCTAGGATTGTTGAAGATAGCCTTATATTCATTGAATGGAATTACTGCATTAATGTCAAATATTTCAATTTTTTAATCACATATAAAACATAAGTGGTTCAAGAGGTTTCTTAACAACTTTTGTGATTTAAGTGAAAAATGTACTCATTTTGAAAGAAGGACTGTTGTACCCTTTTATATTAAGCACAATTACCTTATAAACCTTTAGTTACAGCAATTCAAACCATAATTATTCCTTCTGTTAATGTTATTTGGTGATATTTATTATTTTTTATATCTCCAAAAAATATTTCAATATTAAATAGGTAATTTGCAACCTAATTTTTAAAGCTATTTTAGACTAGGCCATTTTTATAGTAGGAGTGTGTGCAAATTATTATTTTCCCATGAAACTACCTATTTTTCTAGATGAAATGGAAAGCGGAATATCTAAATAATATTTTTCAGAGTAATTTTATAGATACTAAATGTTTGCACAATATACCTTTTCTCTTTCATGTAACTGTTTTCACTTCTTTAAAAAGGTGACTAATAAGTTTTTCTACTTGAAAAGTAGAAAAAAACCAATAGAATCTTATACAGAGCCAGATATTTGATACTCAAAGCTGAAGAAAACCTCAATTAACATTTTCACTGAGAAGAAAGCATAGACCTTTGATCCTCTCAAAAATTCCAGTTATGGTTGATATTTTGTTCTGTTTTCCAAAAAGTACATTATTTTCTGTCAGAGAAACCTCAAAATATTTATAAAATGATGACAACTGGTATTTTCCAGAAGAACCTGAGAGACACCACTTGGCTCTGTCTTTCTATGACCTTTTTTTCAAAATGTTTAGTACTTTCAATCTGAAATCAAGTCAGTCTTTGAAAATTTAAGATATATACAATTATTAGTCACTTTTCAACATTTCAGTTGTCATTTAAATATGTGCAGACATATTAATTCTTTAAATTCCTGTATTTTTACATGATCTCCACTCATTTCTCCCCTAACAGAGGAAATTCAGTAGGCAAGGAAAGTATTTTGCTGAAGTATTTACTGTTACTAGAATAGTTACTTTGGTAATAAAGATTCAGGCAACTTAGCTTTCAGTTATCAACTTCTCTTTTTTAAAAAAAAGGACAAGATGGCAGCACTTCAACAGAGAATCCAGTAAGTAGAAAGCAAATCCAAAAACCTCAGGCTGCTGCTTTTACTTTGCTGCTTCACTGATAGGTAACATGTGGCATATGATAGTTTTAATTAGTTAGTCAATTAGTTATCAAGCCTTATTCTGAAATTGATAAATGTGCAGAAGAATCGGATGCCAGAAGAAGGACACAAATTAATTTGTCTATGGCTTTGTATAATTCATTACAGAGATATATAGTGTGGATATATAGGATTATTTTTTTTTTTACATTTAAGAAGGGTTTGTGGATCTTTTTGCCAATTTGAATAATGTAAAACAGATCCCAGTAAGTGACAGACTAAAAGTACCAGTCAAGTACCTCGGCCAAACTGTTATAATTTCTGTGATCTGTGTCATGGGATCTCCACTTTTTGTTGTGTTTGGAAAATGATTTTCAGTCAAGAGTCATGTAATTTATGTTTTATTTGAATGATCACACAAAAACCAGAAATTTTACTAAACTAGTAAAAGCAGACCTCATTGAGCCATAAATTTTAAGGACTTATTCCTACATTTTCCATTTTGTGAAAATACATATATATTAAGAACTGATTCTGAAAACTTTGCTTCAGCTACACAGCAATTTTTCTTTTCAGTTTTAAAGACAAAAGAGGGCTGCTTTAATATCCAGTTGAAGCCAATGGGGAGGAAATGCCTGATCTTCAGCAAATATTATTTTTAACCTTGTAGTAAGCATACTGCATAGGGCCACATGATTAGGTAATAATCTCAAGACTAACATTCATATCGGGAGTTTAAACTCTGTGTTTCCAACATGAAAAGGAAGTTTATACTCAGCATCAGTTCCAGAAAGTGAAACATGCCAGGATATATTATAATTAGAGATCTACCTTTGGTTGTTTCTATGTATCTCTCAATTAAACTGCAGATGTCTGTTGTTTGTATGATAAAGTAGGCTTAGGTTTTTCCATAATATTCTTCCTTTGTTGCCCCTGATACATATTCTTTGTCAAACCCTTACTTTCAAAATTAAAATAACAAAGGAAAGCCCACAGTTTGGAAAAACAATCCATTCAGACAAATACTATTACAACTACAACTAGGCTTTAATTCAAATCAGCTACCTATACAGATGTATGACTTGTTCAAAAGAAAAAATTTATTTGGACTACACTCATACAAAATATGATTATACTATAAGGAAAATCTGTAACAATTATCAAGTTTGACTGGCCACTATACATAAAAAAGTTAAAACCATATGGTATTATCTTGTTCAAATCCAAGAAAAGGAAAACTTATCAGTAATGGTTTTATTTAATTTTGTCGAACAATTATTTGCTTGGGAACAATTCTTTCATTGTAGTTGTGAGAGAACATTAATAGACAGAAACCTAGCAATGTTGGTGAAGGCCTCAAAAGAACAAGAGTCAAGTGTATAATTTAACAAATGATAATACAGTGGAACTGATGCCCCATAAGTGCACATCAAATTCAATGTTGATATAATTAGTTTTTGTTAAAAATACTCTAGACGGCTGTAATAGTATTTAGTATCATGTTTCACAATGTACACAAAATCAGTGATAAAGATTGTAACACGTTCAAAATTTAAATAGTTCTCAGATGCTAATTGTGTGCCCGCATTACCTATAACTCCTTCAAAACTATTACCTTTTATATAACAAATAGCCTGATAAAGTTTAGTGTTTGTGGGTCCTCTGTCAATACCACAATCTAATTATTAATTCTGCCTTTTATTTTATGGTGTATCGTAGCAAGAATAAGAAAAAGATTTGTAGAAGCTCAGTGCTGGTAAATTCTGTTTATATTTTTATTTGCCTCACTCAAAGACTGCTTCCCCACCAAAATGAATGCATAAAAGTCCATGTTTGCTCTTTTCATGACAACAGAGTTAAATCTTATTTTACTTTATTCCTGGCATCCTGGAAGCAAATTATTTTGCCCCTAAAGAGATTATACTATACAATCTGAAAAACATTTCTACCAATGATCTAAATGAAGTTGATATATTTTACTATCAGTTACTCATGGCATTCTGGCGATGAAGAATTATCAAAATTTTTGTCCTTCATTGGCTTGCAGTAAGCCACCCTATAGATAAAACACATATGGATGCTTCTCTGTTTCAAGATTTAAATATGAACTTAGTACTTTATATCAAACAGCATGCTGTAGAGTTTACCAATGAGTATTTTTGTTGCACAGTAGAAATACAATGATAGGGCATAAGAAAGCTGAAAGACAAAAAGACCATGTTTCTAAGACAACACAGACCACTTTTTTATCAGCATTTTTACTATCCACAGCAAATCAACTTGCTAAAGTAATTTTATGAGGTATATAAATTGTGCCTTATTGCTGTCAAGTGTAGGTACAGAAAGAATGTGCAACAAATTTTTGACTTTTTCGTAGGCACAGAAGAGATGCTCATAGGTAAATTTTGCATCCACTCACAGTGTGTTGGCTTAAAATTTACATACCTGGGGGTGGAGGGCACATGTTGTGGATGGTTTTGTCATGGCTTTTTAGGATGATGTGTTGTTTGTTTTAAGTAGTCTCGGTTCTACTTTTCAGGTACACCCAAATTTCCAGGTTCTGTTCTTAACCAGGTTTTAATACAATATGATTTTGAGTACTTTCACTCAAAAAGTGTCTATTTATGAGTTACTATACTATGTAAATAAAATACACTATTTCATCAGTACAGTGTAAATATAATGTTGGAAAGTCTGAGTGTTTGCTATGGAAAGTTTAACTGGAAAGTGTATCATTTTGAGAAACTGCTTAACTGCTGTTCTGGAAATCCAAAACACAGTGATCTTCAGAAGATTAAATAATCTCCAAGCATAATTTCCACATTCAGCTGAATATGTTTTCACAACCTTGAATACCACTATGAGCTAGCTATAAGTGTTACTGGTTACTTGGAAATAAGAGGAGTTTTGAGAAGTGGCATGATGAAATTTGGTCAGGAGATACAAGGCATGGCAAATTAAAAGAAATATATTCATGCATTTTCAAATAAAGGTTGAGGGAAAATGGAAGAACGAGGTCAACACACTGAGGAAGAAAAGTCTGCAGAGTAGGCATTAGAGCTGCAACTGAACAGGGAAAGAACAAAGCAATGTTTATAAAGCTTAAGTGTAAGGTGTGATCTGATACCTGTGATCATTTTGATTCAAACAGTAACAAACACTATGTCATAAAAAAAAATTACCACAAAGTAACAAGTATTTAGGAACTACAGATACATGGAAATGCTTAAAAATCAAATGTAGATGTTAGGTGATTACAGGTATTTCTAGCAATCAGACAGTGAAGCCAAAACAATTGCTGCCTTCAAAAAATATGTGCATGCACCTTAGATGTGAAATTACTATTTTCAACTTAAATTGAAGAGACAGGTATAAGCTCTTGCAGAGGTACTTAACCAGTTTTAAATTAATTTGGATTCCATTAACATAGTACTCATGGAGCTCAGAGGACTCCCTAGAAACCTAAATAACTTAGATGACTGATATTTGAATTGATATTTGCATTCAAGTTTACAAGCTTAAAGTTGTTGTCATTGTTTTGACTGCGCTTACACATGGCATGACAACAGTGTAGCCAGAAGCAAACCAAGCAAAATGTAGTGGCATCTATTAGATATGGAGTTCTCTTTTCTCAAAACTAAAATTTAATTGTAAATAAAGACACCAGTGATTTCCACTAAGAAAAATAAAGCAACCAGTCAGGGAAGTTAAAAAATTTTCAAGTGAAAGCTTCTATTTGTGATTTTTGCTTCAATTTTTCATCATGATCAAAAAGCTTTTAGAAAACACAGTCCATTCTCTTGTGTAATTCAACCAGCATCTGTTCACAACCAAGTCACATAGAATCATAGAATGTATTGGGTTGGAAGGGACCTTTGAAGATCATCCAGTCCAACCCCTCTGCAGTAAGCAGGGACAATGTTACTAGATCAGGTTGCTCAGAGCTCCATCAAGCCTGACCTTGAATATCTCCAGGGGTGGGGCCTCCACCATCTCTCTAGGCAACCTGTTACAGTGATCTCCCACGCTCATATTGAAAAACTTTTGCCTAATATCCAATGCAAATCTACCCTTTTCTAGTTTAAAACCATTACCCCTTGTCCTATTGCTACATGACCTTGTAAACAATTCTTCCCCAGATTTCTTATAGGCACCTTTCAGGTATTAGAAGGTTGCTATAAGGTCCCCCCAGAGCCTTCTCTTCTCCAGGCTGAACAACCCCAACTCTCTCAGCCTCTCTTTGTAGCAGAGGTGCTCCAGCCCTTGGATCATCTTTGTAGCCCTCCTCTGGCCACTCCAGCACCTCAATGTCCTTTTGGTGTTGGGGACTCCAAAGCTGGGTGCAGTACTCCAGGTGGGGTCTCACCAGAGCAGAGTAGAGGAGCAGAATCACCTCCCTTGGTCTGCTGGCCACACTTCTGATGCAACCCAGGATATTTTTGGCCTTCTGGGCTGCAGACACACATTGGTGGCTCATGTCCAGTTTCTCATCTACTAGCACCCCCAAGTCCTTTTCCTCAAAGCTGCTTTCCAGCACATCATCTCCTAGTTTGTATTGGTAACAAAGATTGTTCCAACCCAGGTGCAGGACCCTGCACTTGCCCTTGTTGAACCTCATGAGGTTCACCTGGGCCCACTTCTCCACCTTGTCCAGGTCCCTCTGGATGGCATCCCTTCCCTCTGGCACATTAACCTCACCACCTAGCTTGGTATTGTCAGCAAACTTGCTGAGGATGCACTCAGTCCCACTGTCAATATCATTAATGAAAATATTAAAGAGCACTAGTCCCAGTACAAATCCTTGTGCGACACCACTTGTCACCATCTTCCATCTGGACATTGAGCCATTGACCACTACTCTCTGGATATGACCATCCAGCCAATTTCTTATCCACTGAACAGTCCACCCATCAAATCCATACCTCTCCAACTTATAGAGAAGGATGTTGTGGGGGACTGTGTCAAAGGCCTTGCAGAAATCCAGATAGATGACATCTATAGCTCTTCTCTTGTGTACTGGCGCAGTTACTCCATTGTAGAAAACCACATGAAAGAGGTTCAGCTTGTAAGTGAAGGACACGGTCACTTCATACATTGACAAACATCTGAAAAGCTCCCCCCTCCAAGTTAAATATGTTGTATTTTAGAGCTATATAGAAATTAACAGTAATTGTCTTCTTAAAAATACTGTTACTGAATGTCATTACTCTTGCAAAACATAGCAAAATAATTTTAAAATTATAATGATTCAAAATTTTTCTTCAGAAAAAATCAATAAACTCAATTATTCTAATAAAAAAATATACAGCTATGTCCACTCAGAACAAAATTTTATTTTAAAATATCTTCAGTTATTTTATTTCTACATTTAGGAAAATTAAATATAACTTCAAGATTTTATATACAGAAATTCTATTAAAATTTATGTACTTCTTTGAAAACAATAACACTATTTCAAATAGAAGATTGAAATCATTTGAGAAAGTAAAACCAGCAAAAATTCAAAACCTAATGCATAATAGTGACAAAGATAGATATCTATCTGAATTTCCTCTATTAAGACTAAAACAGCGTAACTTATTTTTTGTCATTGTTTCATTAAAAAAAAATTCTCTCTGTAGTCACACAAGGTTTTTTTGTTTATTGTGCCTTTTTGAGCACCTCTGCCATTTGAGAAAGTAATACATTCATTTTTGAAACAATACTAAAAAATAAGGTCTTTCCAAACATTATATTGAAACAGACCAATTAAGAACTGCAAACTTATCAGTTTATGACATTCATATCCTTGCTAACTACTACAAATTTTGTTATTGCAAAGCTTCAAAAACTAAACTAACCCTCAGTACACTACATGGTTTTGTTCCCATCTTCATTTGATAAAAAGAGAGAAAGAGTACACATGAGAAGTGGCAAAAAAACTATATGTACTAACCCAAAATCACTGTTCAGCTCAAGTCTGTTCAAATCATGCACAATCTGTTTTTGTGGAGTCATCAGAAGGTTGAAGCTGGTCTTGCCAATATTTTAGTTCCATTGCAAACCTTCTCTTTTACTCATATAGGAACCCCAAAAATCACACAATTCATGTCTAAGATCTTTGACAATCATACAAAATTGAATCAACACTCTCTCTCTCTCCTTACCACCTCTCCATACCACCTTGCATTTTGTACACAACGTAATCTTTAGCTACATTATGGTGAAGCAAGTGTTTTCAATTATGTAGCCTGAAAAAGATTTCCAGAGGAACAATATCAAGCAGCAGTTGGTCCCATCAACATGGCACTCAGTTAATAGACTGACAGATTCTGAAAACAATCAAGGAAGACTTCAAAACTGCCCTTTGAATCAATCACATGTTGAGCAAAGGTGAATTTTATTGCCCCAACTAAGATTTTGACCTAGATCTGCCACAGAAAACACTTTGCATTCATAACACCTGTCACCTTTCCTCCCTAAGGATTTCAGAGCACTTTTCAGTAAGGCAGTACTGCTGGAATAAGGAATCAGTAAGACATTTTAAGAAGTGTTCTCCAAGTAGAACCTTTGATACTAACCAGACTAATTTTATTTTCAAAACTACTGGATAGGAGTTGGGGGAAAAAAAAAACCAAGGAAAATTCTAAAAATAAAATAGGCACAGAAGTTCAATGAATCCATAATTCCTCCTCCTAATAGTTGTTTGTAGTTGCTTGTAGTCCTGTAAAGTATCGCAATAAAACAATCTGTATTTAATATGAGGATATTTATTTTTAAATATTTTAAATCCCACTTTATTTCTAATGAAAAATATAAAAGCCTAGCTGTGAACTGAAATCATTCATCTTTCACCTCTGAGAAAAAACTGTGCTTTTCAGAGCTACATGCTTGAATAACATGGCTTTTATTTTATAAACCATCTTTGAATTATATAGGTTAGATCATAGGGGTCTCCTCCATATATCAGTACAGGAACACATGCTGTGTATGTGAATATGGCAAACTTCGTGCATTCTAGCTTTGTCTGCAAGCTTCTTCCAAGGTAAAGAACATAACAGACCTTGCACTTGCTTGGGAGATAAAGTCCATGTAACCCAAGTAGAGTCTAAAAACACTCCCCTGTCCTTCCACACCCTGGAAGACATTCTGTGGCCACATCTCTCAACAGACAAGGTAAGTTTCAATGTTTTTTTATATCACAGGAATTTCTAATACTCCCACCATAATTTGGCTAGCACTTGCTCTGTCACAGGCATTCCCTTTTACAATGTTAACTTCCTTATGAGAGGCAAATGGTGGTGAAGAATTGTGAGCAAGAAGTTTGGCATGTGGGCTTTGGTCTGCAGTGGTCAGCTACACCAGTATCTGCTGATGTCTGGCCCTTCAAAATGCTTTCATGGAGCCAGACACCCCTGTATTTATCTCAGAGCCCACAGTTCCTAGAGGCCTGTAGATTCATTTAAAACATGCCCATAGCAAGAGTTATTTTTCTCCTTGGAGACAACTTACAGGGTAGACCTAGAGTCAACAGTGCTTACCAGCATCCAAAGAGATAGCACAGATCAGAGGGAGGTGGAGGGAAGAAACTCCATCTTGGTACATAGTAAAGCATATCTTTTATCTTCCAAAAGTGAGTAAAAATTTGTATTAAAATTCCCTGAAATCACAGAGAGGTCAGGAAATGACATGAAGACCAAGGGTAGATGTCCTTGCTTTTCAGGGTTAACAATAACCACATGGACTTTAGCCTCATAAGAAGATTTGAGTTAACTTTGTCCCTGTACCAGCAGCTTACAAAATCCTCAACCTCAACTACATCAACACCCTGTCCGTTAAATCTGACCTTCAAATAAAGACCTATGGCTGCCTGGCGTTCGGGCAGATTCTCTGTTCCAAGCAAGAAAAAAGCTTATTGATAAAATAACAGCACTTCTCAAAACATAACTCATTCAAAATAGTTGCTTTCCAACTCTCAAGCTCTTGGACTTTAAAGGCTGAATTTCTTCCAGGGTTGCTTCAGAAAGGCTGTTTCTCAGACACAGCTATGAAGAATTAAATGGCAACCTTCCCTAGTCATTAATAATTACATCAAACACAGTTGATCCTAGACCTATTCCTATGTTCAAAGCACCTGCCACCACAGAGCATGAGACCTTTTGTGACTGTTGGTGTTAACAATTTTTTTTGCATGCTTGTCCTCCTCATACAGGAGACAGGCACAGACTACACACATGACCATGTGCAAAATCTTCCTATGCTTACAGCCTTGCCTAAGATTGTTTTGTAGGGCAATGGATACATTTCACTAGTACAGCAGTGAGCTCAGTCCAGGAAAAGTAGGCCAGGGTTTCTGATCCATGTTTCAAAATATCTGAAGAGGAATCCCATGCAGAAGAGTCACAATTGGGTGACTTAAGGCAGGGCAGTGCAGACTGTGAAGTGTTGCCTTACGTAATGTAAGTTAACAGGTTCCAGTGTTACAGACAAACACAGCAAAGTAAAAGATTATCCAGTCTGCCCAGTGGACAGCATTGGTTTGGTTTTTATAGCTGTTGAAGTTATACCACATTCAGAAAAAAGTTTAGAATAATCCTTAACATGCTACTTGAAGAATAAACAATGTCAACTACAATAACATCTCAAAACCTCATCCTAGTCAGAGTGACTTCTTTGCCTGTATGAAAATATGCACAGAAGATAATTTTATTCAGAACACCTTCCACTTCATAAACTGTGCTGAAATGAACAATTAGAATAGAACTAATCACAAAAAATGAGACAGTCAAGCAACTATTGCCATTCCTGCATTGCTACTGTCAATTTTGGAAACACGGTGTTCAGCAGCACTTAATATAATAATGTTTTGCTTTTGAGGGGATTTTTCCTCCCTAAGTGCTCAGCCTTTAAACTTCTGAATCAGTGAAGCTACTTTCAGTTTACACAACTGTGACTGAGGGACAATTGTAGCCTCTAGTTATTTCTTTCAGTTAGAAATCTTTAAATCAAACCTTTTGATATAAAAAGGGTCAATAAACATGACAAATCCCAAGAACTGCCTTCCATGAAAATAAGCAGGTGTATTAGGTGTCCATCATCTGTCAGGAGCTGATGTTGCCTGTAGGGTAAAATGTATTCAATAGAAAAACAGTCTTTGAAATAGAATTAAAGTCCATGAGGCTTTTTACAATATAATTTTAGAATTATTGGTGGTACTGAAATATACTTGCAACCAAAACTAGAGGTGAAATCTCAAGCAGTACTCTTGTACCTTACTGAATCAAAACAAATATTTTCTTTTTTTTATATAAACTACATCTGAGATTAGAGGGGGAGGGGATTGTGGTTTGGGATTTTTTGGGGGGCTTTTGTCAATTAGATCTGACAGTAGACTTGCAGCTTCCCAATACAGTGAGCAAGAAGATGTACAGCCTAGCAAAAAAAATGTACTCTGGGCTTAATTTTAATGTTATGTTTTAGATAGTACTTTTCTTAAATTAGTCTTTCCCACAGTGTATTTACTGACATCGAATAGACATCCAGCTGAACTGACAAAGCATAAGACAGGAATCAGTATCATGTAGTTTATTCTTAATGGATCTGGCATGCCATTCTATGGGAAGATACCATTAGTGTCTTCTGGCATTGATTTAATTAATTCCTAATCAGGAGCCATGCCAACTGCTTGGCACAAGTTAGGGTCAGAGCCAATTGTTTGTGGGCACATGCTTAATCATCTGCATGTCGACATTTTTTTGCCCTCAGGTAGAAAAGCAGAATGTCACCTCCTTTGTAGTTTATGAATGAAGAGCTAGATGGGTGGATAAAATGGAAAAGAAAGGATTTGGTTGCCAAATTCTTTTCTAGTATTTGAAAATAATGGCCACTACAGTAATCTCTCAAAACTACCTCAAGATCACAGTTCCACTGCTTAGTAGATACATAAATATAAAAAATATTTCTTTCAGTCTTTGGAGGCTGCACTGTTTTTAACGGGAATCCATCAGTTAAAAATTTCTTTAGAGTTGTCTGCCACTTATGCTACAAACAGGTCCAAGATTCTTTTATTTTGAACTCAGTGTGGTAATTGCAGCTGATTTGCCCTCCCACAGAGCCAGAACTTTGGCTTCCTCATCTTTGTTCCTCTTGTCTTCTCTACCCAAGTAAAAAAATGAAAGATGTTCCCTTTGCAAATTTTGTAACATTTTCCTTGTTGTCACCATAATGGCCGAGTTAATCAGATGTGGGTTTTTGGTTTTTTTCCCTGTTTCTCCTTATTGATTTTATCAAGTTTCCAAAGAGGAATGTGAAGGTAGAAAATTACATTTCATCAAATATCCAAATAATATAGAAGAGGTAGAGAGAAGTAACAAGCACAAAAGCAAGAGATTAAAACCAGTTTCCATCTCTGATAAAGGTACTTAGGTACTTTTCTTCTTTAAAACAATCAGAAGCATTATTAAATGTTACAGTACATTAATAGTGACTCTTTTCTCACCAAATACAAGTAAAGAAGCACTTGCTATTTGAAACTTTATTGTCAACATGATTGTCTTTACAAGAAGGCACACACTGATCTACAATATCATTCAATATTAAGATTGCAAATTATTATTCCAGAACTCTTATATTATACTAGAGTATTCCTTTCAGTAAGTTTGTTAATAAAAAAAGGTTGACGTAAAATGAGATTGAAGTACCTGGACTATAAGTGTGATTACTTAAATCTGGAATAACATATACTGTTGGGGCCTTAGTTTACTGTAGAAGTACCAGAAAATATTAAATACTTAGATCTTCATGGACTAGAACAGGAAAGCCATTTGGGCCACATTAACAGTAGCTAGCAACCCAGAGCTCACATTTTTCTTAAGCAGTCCATGAAAACATTAGTTACTTAATGTTCTACATGAATATTGCCTCAGAAAAATCCAATGTTTAATCCAACAACTCTGTTACCAGACCAATTATAAAAATTCTTAGATTCTGTTTAAAAAATTGTATATCTGTGCTCAAGTGACCAGAGAAGAGCAAACTCAGATTTCAGTATGCGCTTGAGATTTAAAACTGTGCTGAATGCTGTGGCTTTGGGTGGTGATTAGCAAGAAATCTGAGACAGACCTTATAATACAGAGTCTAAAATACAGCAGTAAATACATTAACACATACTAGAAGAAAAAGATCAGACAATAAAGGTGCTCTAGATTTAATTAAGATTTCAGGCCAAAACCAAACACCTTTAATGTCAATCAGTTCAGGATGGCTGTCTCAAACACACTTAACTTTGAAAAAGCTTTAAGCAGGATGCCAGGGCTTCCAGGATAAGGGCTTATTAAAAAGAACTGATGTCTGGTATGCTTGTTCCATACCATCTTTATGGTACTTTATGGTATAGAAATACCCCAAGGTCACTTTTAGGAAGACTGAAATCTGCTTTCTGGTTTTGGTGAAAAGCAGTATAACTATTTTTTCACATTATATTTAATGAACGAATGTTGCTTAATATTAAATAATACTTCCTGTCTGACTAATGAAATGCTTTCCAAATGGCCTAGAGGTGAAAATGTACATACACAGTCATTAACTGAGAGATAGTTTGCTTAGGCAATAGTTACTGAACGCTGTATGCAAATTTTGAATTTGTAAGAAGACAAAAAAACTAACAGAAAAGTCAATGTTTGCTTCTATAGAAATCAGTTTTAAATATGAAGCAAATACAATTTTTCCCACAAAAATGTAATTAATACTGTAGTTTCTGATCAAATTTAATTTCTTCCTTATGAGCTGACTTTGTAATTTAAGTTCAGAAACTCATGATTTCTTTTTAAACCATACAGAAATGAAGCCATAAGTTGATAGATTTCTTCTTAAAAATTCTTTTTACTTTATAAAATTCTGAATAGATTCATAGATATGGCTAGTAGTAGAGAGAAACATTGTTCATGATCTATTATAGCAAAGACCAGGTGTAAATAGAATTATTCTTTTTCAGTACTATACCCTGAAGTGTCTTTCAAAGCAGTTTTTCAATTGTAACAGTTTCTATAGGAATATTACACATAAGACTATAATATACAGTTGGAAGACCCTGTTTTTCGTAGTTGACATATTAAAAATCCAGATGTAAAGCTTTTCACACCAACTTTTATTTACTAGTATTGCAGAGAATACTAAACCTGAAAGCAAGGATACCTTTTAGTTCTTGTTATAAAGTAACTGCCTCTTTTCAACAGGAAATCAAAATTTATAACACAATTATAACCAGACATATGATTTCAAAGGCTATTGTTACAGCTCAGCAATACGTTTTTTAATAGTAGGTAATAGCATTGTACATACATCAGCTACTACTGGGTATAGCTTCCTGTGAGTGTCAAGTTAAATACCTTTGTTCTGAAATAAGTGGTGAGTGAAATGTTCATAATTCTTCCACTGACAGAGCTAGAAATAGGGTTCCCATTCTTTTCTTGAATGCCTGGATGAATGTTGAATGGTGGCAGATAGCTTTTCATATGTATTTATGTGCAGCAGTGACATCCAGTGAACAGGTAATTTCAACAAAGCGGTTTTCTACAAGTGGATTTCCATTTAAAAAAATTACATATTTTGTCAACATAAAGGTATTGAAATGCAGTAGATATAGAATTAGTAGCCTCAGAAAAGCATCTCACTGACTCACTACTTCAAATTCATGTTTAGTTGATATGCTAAATATTTGACTTCTGGCTAACTTCGTGAGAGGCAACTATTACCTTATTCCATAAAGATGGTATTATATTTCACATTTTTATTTTGTACATATTTCTAAATAGTGGTAGAGCTTATCCTAGCCTACTGGTAAGTTGTTAGAACTAACAAGCAGACTACTTAAGTCCAATTATCTGCCTAGTCACTTGCTTCTTAGGTCATAAGCCATTCAAGATAACTTACACTCATCAGAAAATCACCAAGGGAAAAAGTCTGCACTTGATTAGCTGAGGAATAATCTTTTCTGACTGGTTGAATGGGACAAGACCAGTGAGATTACATGTTGTCCCTATTTGTCAAAAGATTTGAATGACATTTGGAACTCCAAAAAGAGGACTGTTCCGCAATCCATCTGGAAAGTAAAGAACTTCCCAGGAAACAAAAGAAATTAAGTTAACACGTATTGAAGAACAACGGAAAAGATTTCTGATACAGAAAGAAAGTAAGAAAAATCTCATAACATTTTCTGTAGATATGCATTTAGCTCAGCAGTGGGGGTTTTTTGAGCCACAAGTGCAAAAAACATAACAGCTAACACATTCTCCTCTGTAAATCACCAAAAACTGTTGCTTTTTTGTCCACAAAACCATGTTAGATGTGCATGTTTAATGTGCCTGTCCACAAAAGTTGAGAATTGTGATTTAACTACAAGTGAATGGTTTGACTCCCATTCACTAGCTATTTTGCATTCTTCTGTCTGAAAATACAGCACATCAGGTGACACTTTTGGACTACAATATACTAGCTGTAGTTCCTAGAGTAAAAAATGCACATAAACTCCCTTAGATGAGCAGTCAATAGAGCTGCCTGCTTTCATGTAGTTTCACACATTTCTCAGCTAACTCAAAGACCCAAGTGCCATAGCTAGCACCAGCAGAGAGCATACAGATGTATTAGTGTTAGACAAACTTGAAATTTACACTACTACTCTATTCATGTCCTTTATCTTGTGCACTCTTATCTAATTTCTGGTTAATAAATACTCATGTATTGTTCCTTATAGGTAAAAAAAGTTACAGAAAACCTTCTATTGAAATATATAGCAATGAAAGTAATTTACATAAAATGCTGTGATAGTTCAAATTCTTCTATTTTAATTTAATTTAAATTATATAGAAAGGGCCATACTACTCTGAAATAGTTTGTTGGGTTTTTTCCCATCTCCTCCCACTTCATTTTGACATGCATCTCTTCAGAGGGACTCAGGTTACCCATCACAAAGTGTGGCAACATTAAAAGCAGGAAAAAATTTTGCAGTCCAGACATCTGGAATATATTTCTTTCTAGACTATTTAAATTTATGATTTACACTTGACACAGAGAATTTAGAATACTAATGGAAAAATATTCCTTGTCACAGACTCATATGCCTACCTTTTCTTACCCCTTCTCCACTAACTTTTTGCTTCTTTTCCTAGATATGAAAAGTGATTTTTTTTTTTTAAGGACTAATATTTAGTTTGTAACCTAAGAAGAAGAGAATGAAGCATCATAGGAAATACAGATATACTAACTGGAGATTCACAGTTATAATTTAAGCAGTTGTGCAGCAAAAAGTTCAAAAAGCATATATTTACCATATATTAAGATTATTTGAGATTGTTGTCACTGTGTCTAGAATGGTATTCAGATGGAGAGGATTCCCATTAATTAAAATTAATTTTAGACCACAGATAAAGGGAGATCAATATTTGTGAAGGTACTTAATAATGCATGTCTGTATCACATTAACATTTGTGCACCTTGATGACATCTATATGCAATTTCACCATTAGATTATTACCACAAGACGACTATAAGAAGTCAGTACTGCACTGTTGACTTATTTCTGCTCAGCTTTAGAAAGAGGAAAAAGGCATATTCAGAATGTCATCTAGAGTTTTGTTAGTATTTTTTACTCTCACAAAATCTTCCTTAAAAACTATTCTTGAAGTGATTTAGTTGTGGTGAATGGAACTAAATCCAGGTGGCGACCAGTCACAAGCGGTGCTCCCCAGGGCTTGGTTTTGCGCCCAGTCCTGTTTAACATCTTTATCAATGATCGGGATGAGGGGATTGAGTGCTCCCTCAGCAAGTCTGCAGATGACACTAAGTTGGGAAGGAGTGTTGATCTGCCTGAGGGTAGGAAGGCTCTACAGAGGGACCTGGATAGGCTGAATCAATGGGCTGAGGCCAACTGTATGAGCTTAAACAAGGCCAAGTCCCGGGTCCTGCACTTTAGTTGCAATAACCCTATGCAGTGCTACAGGCTTAGGGACAAGTGGCTGGAAAGCTGCCATGCAGAAAAGGACCTGGGGATGTTGGTGGCCAGCAGGATGACCATGAGCCAGCACTGTGCCCTTGTGGCCAAGAAGGCCAATGGCATCCTGGGGTGCATTAGAAGGGGTGTGGTGAGTAGGTCGAGAGAGGTTCTCCTTCCCCTCTACTCTGTCCTGGTGAGACCACATTTGGAATATTGTGTTCAGTTCTGGGCCCTTCAGTTCAAGAAGAAGAGGGAATTGCTTGAAAAGAGTCCAGCGCAGAGCCTCAAAGTTGATTGAGTGATTTGAGCATCGCCCTTATGAGGAGCGGCTGAGTGATCTGGGTGTCTTTAGCTTGGAGAAGAGGAGACTGAGGGGAGACCTCATTAATGTTTATAAATATTTAAAGGGCGAGTGTCAGGAGGAAGGAGCCAGGCTCTTCTCTCTGATGTCCAATGACAGGACAAGGGGCAGTGGGAGCAAGCTGGAGCATAGGAGGTTCAACCTGAACATGAGGAAAAACTTTTTTACTGTAAGAGTGACAGAGCACTGGAACAAGCTGCCCAGAGAGGTTGTGGATTCTCCTTCCCTGGAGACATTCAAGATCTGACTGGACATGTTCCTGTGTGACCTAGTCTAGGTGATCCTGCTGTGGCAGGGAGGTTGGACTAGATGATTTTTCTAATATTCTGTGATTCTGTGATTCTGTGGTTATCAACTCAACTCAGGCAAAGTGAATGGCTGTAAACAATGTTAATAATAAATGCTAGTGTACTGACTAGAAGTTTTTGAAATGTCACAGTGATTTGTATTATGGATCACTATTTCATATCATGAGAGATAAAGCCTATTACCAAAAGTTGCTGATGCCTAATGGTAGATTCCACCCTCTTCATAATACTATAAGGGAGCATCAGTAAGGGTGTCAAAAATGAGTTCCTAAATTATGGTGTCAAATAATCCTACAAGGGTTTAGGAGGAATGTGAAAAGATACAAACAAAAAATTTTAAGATAGGAGAAAAAGCAGGGAGAAAGAGTAGTGAAGATTAAAATAGCCTTTAATGAATATTTTAAGTCAGGAGTTATTCATACAGTATTCAATTATATTTATTTATTTTATTTGGTGTTAAGATCAGAAGAGTTGAACATTTGGAAGCTGTGCAAAGAATGACTCATCTAGACATCACCTGTACTAATTGAAAGTTGCCCACACAACCTCATATGAAAAAGGGTAGAGTTTATGATACATAGAATACACAAAACCAGACCTCCCACATTTTATGAAATGTGGAAAGAGAATAATTCTAACCTTGCAGAAAGCTAGTGTATTGGGTTTTCTGTGAGGGGTTCTTTGGTTGTCTTTGGTAATGGGAGAACGGCTATGGAGATGGTCCTTTAAGAAGCTACCTGAAAAGCTCCTCCTTTTCCTTTGTCAGACCCACCTCTGACCAAGGCCAAGCCAATCAGTGCCCCTGCGAATTCATGTATTTAAGGGGGGTGCAGGCCACTTCTTCTCTCTCTCTGGCACCGGCCCTGACCAGCGTGGCCCCAGGTGCACGTGGCGTGGCCCCGGCCCTGCCTGGCTGGGCTTGGCCGGCACAGACCACAACTTAATCTTAAGCCATGCTGCAGCTTCATCCCGAAAAAAGAGAAAGAGAGACGGGAACTCCAGAACCATCAGAAGAGACCTGCAGCGGAGAAAAGAGTGGGACCCGAGGAGAACAGCTTTTGCAGAACACCAAGGTTGGTTGAAGGAAAGAAAAGAGAGGGAGGAGGAGGAGGACGCAGAACGCAGGTTCCCCTTTTGCAGCCCGTGGTGAGAGCCAGGTCGACAGGCCTGCAGCCTGTAGATCTCAGTGGTGGGGCAGGGCCACATGAGCAGTGGCTGCCCCCAAAGAAGCCGTGACTCCTGGCAGGGGGTGCTGGAGCAGTTTGTGTGTGAGGGGAACTGCAGCTGTGGGCAGACCCATATTGGACTTTTGAGGACTTTCTCCCCTATGGAAAGTGGGGGGCCATATGGAAGCAGAGAGAGAGGCTGGGCAGAGTCTTCCTACTCCTGAGAAGCAGGTGGCATGAAAACCGACTGCAGCCCCCCACTCCTGTCCCCCTGCGCCTCAAGGCAAAGGGGGAGGGGGAAAGTGAAGAAACTGGGAACAAAAGCTAAGCCCAGGAAGAAGGGAGGGGTGGGGGGAAGGTGTTTTGATTTTAAGATCTGGTTGTATCTCCCATTGTTCTACTTTGATGTTGGTAACAAATTAAAATTGTTTTGTTTTTATTTCTTATGGTGAGTCTGTCTTTTGTCTGTGACCTTTATAAGCAGTGAGAAGCCCTCCCAATCCTTATTTTGACTAGCCCATTTTGGGGCATCATGGTGCTCGGTTATGCACTGGGCATAAACCACGACAGCTAGACTCGTTGACTGCCTTTCTCTCATGTTGTTTGGTTCTATTCATGCCCATTAATTGAAGCTTTTCCCTGAGTGGTGAAGTTTTGATTCAAAGCTGGCTCAGGTGTGTAACAGCATACCCACTAAGTAAAAATTGCTAGGATTTCCTATTTATAACCTACTTTCAGTATCAGAAAATGATACTTATAACAAGGTTTTGTTAAAATAGCTAATAATTGTATATCCAGCCTTTTTTCCCCCAGTTTGCTATAGCAGTTTTTTGTTCCAGTTTGTCTTAGTAACTTCTGTTGTCATACACTAACAAAACTCAACTCACTCAAAAGCAAAATTCAGCATACTATAATGAAGAATTCAGCTGCAATCTTCAGTGTACCTGTAAGACATCATTTACATTAACAAAATATTAGCTCTAACTGAAATTCCATGTTCTAATGAAACCATCCTGAATTACCATAACAAGACATAATGGATTTTTAATAATGCTCTAAGGTGAAAACATGCATTCCAATGGTAAAGTCATGAAGTCATTCTACAAGTAGACTGAAAATAAAAGTTGTGGGGTTTGGGATATTTTTTACCCTTTTGAAACTCTTTACTAATTTGATAATCACTTTTCAGACAAAATCTTTTTTTTGTGGAAGAAAATCAAATCATATGAAAATTCCACATTTTTAAAGCTCTATCCCTTTATAAAAAAAACAGAACATACCCATATCAGTTTATTTGCTACATTAACAAGGAGATATAAACAGCGTTGCGAATTTCATATAGTCATAGCTCAAAAAATGTAACTACTTTTTCCCACCAACGTTTGTATTTTCCCAACTACTAAATGACAAATTGGTCTACTGAAAAAAAAACCAAAAAAACACAAAACAACCCACTCCAGAAAAAAACAACAAAACAGATTTTATTCTCCTGAAGAAAAAAATCCTAATTCAGTCTTCCTTTTTATATCCTTTTGAGATATTTCACACATGTAAGATATTTTTAAAATATTACAGCTAATCTTGAATAAAATTGAACCTACTGTTCAACTATACTAGGATGACTTAAACTCTCACTTCAAAAGTGTTGCTTGCAAAACCAGCACTTCAACAGAATGTAGAGTATTTTGAAAGCTGATCTAAGGTCTTTATGAACAGGATTCATCTCATTCAACTTTAGCCACTAGAAGTTTGACTTCAGATCTCAACAAGATATTTATGTATTTTCTAAGAGTCAGAAAACTACTTCCCCCACTTCCTATTTTAGAGAAGAGTCCCAAGACAACAGTCTCCTCACTGGCTTCTGAGAAAGCCCAGAAGTTTTTTTCAGACTTGATGGAAAGCTTTACAATGGTGAGAGCTATTTAAAATAAATCTCATCCTGTATTTCTGAATATCTGATAAACAACAACTGGTCTTAGAAACATATCTATTGTACCTATCCATTAATTGTATTCCTTCTAACACACACACACTTCGAGTAAACATAGTTCAGGAATGTCATAACCAACAACAATTAAAAATTAAGGCAAGTCCTACTATAGTCAGTTTTGTCATCCTACTGTATAAAAAATTTGGGCAATATTAGAAAGCGGCATATTAAAAGCGAAGATCACTGGCTCATTGTAAAAGAAGTATTGAAACTACTAGTTCTTTTCTAACAAGAATGAAAGACTAAAAGTATAAAATAGGGCTGGAGACTGGAAATGCTTTCATGTATAAAAACAATTTAGACAAAAAAGCCAAATCAGTTGTTTCCTATTTAGGATGTGAATTGGAAACCAAAATGCTTTTGTCTGACAGGTAAACAAAAGGATGCAGAAGAGCTAGCCTTATGTCCCTGAAGCAAGGGCCATCCACATTTCCATGATGTGGTTCCATGCTGCTGGCACACTGAATGGTTTTGATGCATTTAACAGAACATTTAATGCAACTCCTTCAGCAAGAAGGAAAATGGAGTCAACAGGGAAACCTTCCCTGATAAAGAAAAGTCAATATGATTTTTATAAAAGAACGAAGAAGGCAATTTTGAAAGGAAGCATGATACTACCAATTTGATAATGTATCTCATTGCTGAATTATGCACTGTGCTTAAAAATTAATAAAGCAGAGTAAGTGTTACTTGGTTATGGCAACTAAATAGGTTACACATAGTTGCATCCATTTTGTGAGCTAAATGAGTACAATGAAATCCATTTTAAGTCATAACCTAAGGGACTGGCAAATGTCACTAGACTAACAGAGATTATCTTTAACTGCAAGTCAAATGAAGCTTGTACTAAAAACCTGAGAGGTTCTTTAAAATGTGCTTGCCAGTTGTAGTCATATAAGTAGTCTTTAGTGATTTTTTTTTATATGGTATTTGCATACTTTGTATTTAAGCAGCGATAGGCTATGTGTAAAAATCTCCCATTACATTTTCTTTTACTGTCATGTGAATATTTCAGTTTTGCACAGTGGGTACAAACATGATATATCTATTTAGCCCATCTAGCTTCTCTAATATACTGCTCATGCAATAATTGTTCTTATGAATAAAATTCCACTTAACCTCAAATACACTATATATAGGCAAGTTTTTCTGCTGAATACTTGATATAACAATTAGCTGATTAGCTTTCCTACACATCCTCTGAGGACACTCTTAATATACCAACCTTACAGAGGGTAGAAACACAAGAAGGAAGATCACCAACATGACCAGGGTCATTGTAAACATCCTTGCCAGACATATTAAAAATGAGCTGGCTTATGTCCTGTGTTCAGACCACGTCCCTTACTAATGAAAGTCTGTCAAAAAAAAATGTTACATCCAGAGCATATGGTGCATCATAATAATTGTCTGCAGCACTTCTGGAAAGCTATTTGGAATAATAGTTGTTGCATGAGGTGGAGGGAGGAACATAACAGATTTAATGATAGAGAATGAAAGCAACCCATTTTGCTAAAAAGTTATTAATTTTAGGTTTACATAATGTCTTTAGCATAAAGGATGCTAAAGTACTTTACAAAAAAAAGACCTGGCATAAGGCAAGGGACATTTAAGTAATATTATAGAACTGCAGGGTCATTGCAGCTAAAAAAAATTACATAATATGTTGCTTCTGGTCATATGTGCTGTCAGGCCAAGCCATACCCAAACAAACACTGAGGCAGTTTGAACACTTCTGGGAGAAGTAGTCACCTGAAAATCCTGCACATAGGCAGACAGAAGCAAGATAAACATGTTTTTACATTTTGAACTAATGTGAACAGAAAGATTTATTTTGTCCTCTTTTCATGGCTGCACTGGTAGGACTGAAAATCCATCAGTGACCCACCTGGTTCTGCTGCCTGTGCAGATTTTTACCCCAGATCTGGCCAAATTCCCTTGCAGGATTTTCCTAGGAACTTGAGGCTTTCCCTGAACTTTAAGTCCCAATGGAACTGTAGTGCCAGTAAGAATAGGCTGAGACTTAATACTTGGCTTCATAGCCCTAACAACACACAAAGTTAGTTGCCTTTCTTTCTCAGTTAGTTCTTGTTTAGAGAACTGTATTTGCTTTATCTAGATAGATTTAACTGTGTATTAGTTTCCTGTATTTTAAAATTTTTCAGTAGATGTTTTGTAGACTTTATAATGTAAAGAATCAGTGTATATTATGAAAGGTATGTGGTGAGGAACACTGTATCCATTAGAGCATAACATCCAAAAAATGCTGTTATTCAAACTAGATATTAGCCACACTAATTGTACTCAACCCTTTAACTGTCATAGCCCCCTTAATGATATACCAGCATAAATGTCTGGGAATCAGATTACTCTCCATCTAAAAGCTGCT
This sequence comes from Mesitornis unicolor, assembly GCF_000695765.1. Lineage (NCBI taxonomy): Eukaryota > Metazoa > Chordata > Aves > Mesitornithiformes > Mesitornithidae > Mesitornis > Mesitornis unicolor. Next base: position 26,200 of record NW_010168364.1, read on the forward strand.
GCTTCTTATTCTATGCTAGCATACAGACTAGGTACCAACAAAGGGGGAAATGACAGTAGGTCAAAATGACTGAAATATTTTCTAAATCTTTTATCTGAAATAATAACAAGGTCCAAGTAATCGCTATTCTCGGTATTTTATCATAGGCTTTTAATATCTGAATTTTTCTTTAAAAATATGGTCCTGGAGTCATGTGGTTAAGAAAAAAGGTTTTATTATTAACAATGACAAGCTCTCAATTCTTTTGATGGTAAAGGAAAGCTTGCAGATGTAGCTACAGGTTACTTTCCAGCAGACAGTAACATAAACTCAAAAGACCTATTTTTAACTTTTTGAGGCTGTTGAAACCACCTGCTTGTCCAGAGGTATCAGATTCATTGCAACTCAGAACTATCCACATATCTTGTCTTCATTCATATTAGCCAAATCTACTTAAAAGTTACAAACGGTTACAAACAACAATGAGAAGGCCAGTGGTATCTGGAGGAAGCAAAGTCTGCTGAGCCCACACTGTATGCCAAATAATCCACTACTGCACATCAGAGTAAGGTGTAATCCTCGACTCGGACACCAACTATACAGCACACAATTCTCTTCTAATCTCCAAGTCATAAAACTGGTTTCCAGTCACATCCAGAATATGTGCCACAAACTGAGTAGACTGACAAACATTTCTTACAGAATTTGAATTTGAGCCAGAAAGTTTTGGGTATTTCCTCTCCCCTAAATTAAGCCTCTCTTAATCCAGCATTTGTCAATCAGATCCTTCAGTCAATTTCCATATGAAACTAATCATTGCTGATGCCTTGATGTCTTCTAATGGTGGACATGGCATTCTTTTCTGATTATTCTCACAGTAAGTCCTTTCAAAAAATCCAATATTTTTATAATTCAGTATTATTAAAGAGTCCATAATAGCCAACATTAAAATAATATTTTTTTATTTTTTTAAGTAAAAAACCAACAACTTATGAACAAGATGCTATGACATAACTGTTTAGTTAACCCTTAAGGATAAGTAACCCTTCCAGTCCCATGCTTCTACAAAATTCAAAGATGAGCTGATTTACTAAATATTATATACATTAGGCATGTGGAATCTGGTAGCAGAATACAGGCAAGGCTGTTGCAGCTCTACACCCCCCTGTCCAGCCAGTTATGAGGCTGAGCATGTATGCTCAGTAGGCTCCCAAGCACTGGCACACAATGCACATACACATCTGGCCACACAGAACTGAACAGAAACACTCAGCATTCAGATGAACACAAACAGCACCAACAGACTCATTCTGCTGTCCTCTCAGGGTGGATCAGAACAAAGGTCTATTAGTGGGAAATATATATATATGAACATATGGAAAATGTGAATTCTTCCAGCAGCTGGGGTCAGGCACTCAGTCTACATGGCAGCTGGCCCCTGGATCTCAGTCTCCCCAGTTACTGACACCTGGACATATGAGCCCCTGAAACTGCAGTCCCACTCCAGTTGATGGTACAATGCCCTTATTCACACACTCCCCAGCACTAACACTGGGCATCTCTCTAGCAACTGGGTTTAGACATACAACCCATTCAGCAGTTGGCCTTGGATCCTCGGTCTCCCCAGTGACCTTGTGCACAGGAACACACACACAGCTATCTCAGCCTCTTCAGCAGTTGGCTTTGATTCCCTGGTCCCTCCAGTAGCCAACTCCTCCTGTGCTCGTCACAGAGACATACACACAATCCTTGCTCCCAGGCACATCACTTACAGGCTAGTCCAGCTCGAACTTTGCCAACAATCATACATTCAGACATACAAAATAGCCTCTCACACAGGACATCAGTTAGAAATGGAGTTTTAGAAGACAGGACAGACAGTGCTGATCATGTGCAGGGCACAGCCAGAAGAAGGGTATTGACCAGTCTTCGTTCGCACATGACTAGCTCCTTTTATTCCTTTATCCCTTTGATGTTCCTCCCCAAACGACCTTGATCCTTCCCCTTCCCCACCTTTGGTTCCTCCCCAAAACATTCCTTAGTAAGTCCCACATGATCCCAAAATTCTCTTCTGCATGCCATAACAAGTCCCATAGCCCCAGACAGTCGGCTCCTCAATCTGTAAGATGACCCAGAGAACTGCTTCCACTGACTCACAGTAGCGAATTTCACCAACCCATAGAGCTGACACCCTCCTGTGACACTGAGGGAGGGGACTTGTTCCCTTGCCTGGTATACTGCAGTTCCCCCACCTGCCATTGTGAATCTGTGCCCCTTTCTGTGTATAGAGAACAGCTTTTTTTATTACACAGCCTGATAGGATGTAACTTTCCACATTACAGACACCAAGCTTTAAAGACTAAAAGTATGTCTAAAACCCATTATCTCTTTTATTATAAGCAAGAAAAAAAATGTTCACATCAGTTGCTCAAATTAAAGGATGTCATGGGGGCTCGCAGGTCTGTTCAGACAGAACATCTTGTAGATTTGGGATTCAAATGGACTTATGCAACTAGTTTAGAAAGACTCATTTTTACACAAGTGTTATGCCAAGGGAATTAGAATACAAAATTTATTGGGCCAGCATAAATTAGAGATATCAGTATTTTACTGTATACTGCAAAGCCTCAAAATCTTTTGATTGATTGTGCTCTTTTTCATCACCAATTGACTCTATAAGAGCATCATAGTGTCTATGGACATTTACAATTGTAAGTGAAAAGACTTCATTTCTTAAAGAGTATTTTTCTGAATGTCACTACCTATGCAATACATGTGCATACAAGCAAATGAGTTGCATACTAATAAAAAAATACTAATTAGAAGACTTAATTACAAATATCATCATTTGTTTCAAGTACACAAAATCCATTATTAGTTATCTAAATTCATCCTGCATTATCTAATTCATAGGGGTTTAGTCTTCAGAAGCAAAGACAACTCTCTATGAAGTCAGTAGAAGTTTTATTTTAACTTTTTAAGATGATATCTAGATTGTCTAACAACTGCATGCATTTACTCCAATTACTTTTATTAAAAATAAAATTAATGATGTATGTAATTCAAGGTATCCAAGACTAGTAAGGACCGTCTGTGAACAAGCAACTGAAATTTAAGACCTTTCTGTTAGAAACCTTAATATTAACTAGACATTGACAATCTCTGAGGTTGTAACATCTAAAAGTAAATTCTATATGCTTCATATTTCCTAAAAGCTTTCATACTGCTCTTAGCTCCATGTATCTACTCCAGAATAAAGGGTTTCTGCTGGTGAGAAATAAGTCAAAGAAAACATATTGGTGGGAGACAAAAAAAAAGGGAAAAATGTCACATTTACATAATCCCTACTTTTATCTATATTTGACATTTTTATCCAATAGTGTTCATATTTTCATTTTTCACTCTTATCAGAAATAACAATTTTAGCCAAGTTACTTTTCCAAGAAAGAAAACCTGTAGTGAATTGCATTTTAAGAATATATTTATTCTCCTCCAAAGCTCTTCCAATAACAGTTTTGGCCAATTAGCAAAGCAAAGAACTGGATGTCAGACACCCTAGGTTCTATTTCCACCTCTGCTACTTACCTGCCTGAATTGCATCATTTCATCTGTGCTTTGATTCCTATCCTAGGCTTAATTTTCCTGTACTACAAAGACGTAGCTTCTAATTGCATGACTGTGTAGTGTAATGCTGCAAAGGCCTTAGCTGGATCTGTAGGTCTAACTGTATCAAAAACAAAGATATGGGATAGTTTTGTCCCATGTACTAGACTCTAACAGCAGGGACTTGATATAATTTATGTATTTTTATTATTTAAGCTGTGCTCTGTTAAGATGGAGTCACACATCTGTATACTCCACGGAAAACTCCTTCTCTCTCTTTATATCCACAAAACATTGAAGTCTTTCTTCATTATAGAGCTTCCAATAAGTAGGCTTTTGCTTACAATACACTCAATTACAGTACCACATGCTTTATGAAATGTTTTCATAGCAAAGGATTTTACTGTATTCAGCAGAACACATTAGAAACTATTTCTCAAAGTATAAATGCATTTTCTCTTTCTAAGGCAACACTGAAAAGCTTTGGATGACAGTATCTACCCTATAGGTCCTAATATGCTATGTCCCACTATAGCATTCGGTCTTCCATATCTGGTTTTTATTATTCTGGGTAATTCTAGTATTTAGATTGAGCTGTCCTCTCAATAGATTATATATTGGTTATTCTTTGTTATAATGACTGTGATTTTTGAAGCCAGAATTTTTGCTTTGAATCTTTGTCAGTACAACAATAAAAAACCTCGTGAATGGTAAACATGAGCGTTTCTAAAATTTAACACAGACACAATTCCGACATCTGAAGATTATGTGCTGTCTGTGAAGTATAAAGTATTTTTACAGTAAGAACAGTAATATAACAAGGTAAAAACTGTATAACAATGAAAAGTCATAGATAATGAACAAATTGAGATCATTCTACAAAAGAAACAAGTGTAAGAGAAATATATTTCTCATCTAAGTTAATCAATATAATTCTTATGTAATCACAACCTAAAGTATTCCTTTCTGAGTACTGCAGATGTAACCCAGACTATAGTCTAAATTAATCATAGACTGCCAGTATTGAGAAAAATACATTAGGCAGCCCTCTCCTCATGACAGAAGCTCACCAAAAAAAGTCGGGAAAAAATAAACAGAAGAAAAACACAGTTTATTATTTTCATAGTAACTCTCTCGGTGATAGATCTCCTTTAGGTACTTGGACACCACTAAGTTGTTTAGCCACCAGACTGCAACCTGAATCCTTCGGCACCTAAGGATGTTATAAATTGTTTGGGAGATAGAGGGCACAAATGCATCCAGTGGGCTAAGAGTTAATTGGCAGCTGCTAAAGGCAGCTGGAATTCTGCTCCTCCCTAAATGTCTAACCCAGTCTTTTCATCCAGGCTCCCATTGCTTCCAGTGTATTGTTTCTGGCACTTGCTTGATTCTTCAGTGAGCCTTTTTAATTCACTAATTAGCAGAAAACCAAGCAGATAAAAAACCTAAAACTGCGGGCTTGGCAAGCAGCACTGGCTCACTAGAAGCAATGACAGACAAGGGCCAGGAGCAGCACAGGGGAGAGGACAGGTTTGCAAGGCTGAGAACAGGAGGCAGAAGTCAGTCAACAGCATCAGGCTACTGAGCTACCAGAAAGGACAGTCTTGCATGACCTAGTTGTGACAAGTATTAAGTCATTGCCTTCCCTTAAAATACAGAACATCAACTTCCCATTGTGCCAAACTCTTCCTCCTTCAGTAGCATGCTTCAAAGCAGCCACAACACCGAGCAATTTCCTTGTATTTGTATAGTTGTCTGACATAGTGGGAAAATACAGAAAAGAAGGATAATTTTTTGAGTTATAAACCCGATGGGGATGAGAGCAACAACAGGAACAATGGCTGCTATATGCCTTCTAGAAAACAGTCACTGGGTACAAGGCAAAGAAGTTCTAAAAGGAGAATAGTCAGGTTCTTTTTTATTTTTCCATATATTTTCCAAACTAGGACGAATTGGAGTCATATCAGTAACAGTAAAACTGAACAAGGTTAAGTGGTTTTAAGATCAACATTCTATGCACTTATGCAAGTGTAAAAGAAAGATATTGTATATATGTTGTTATCTTTTGTTATTCATTTATAAACATTCACACTTCTTGAGATTCCCATTTCTTCATTGTTACATAGGAAATAAACTCCTGTGTTGGAAGAGTATTGCACTTAGCTGTATGGCTTGAAAGAATAATAATCGCTATCTGACTACTCTAGTGGCTTTCTACAATGAAGTAACTACATCAGTGGAAAAAGGAAGAGCTATAGCTGTCATCTATCTAGACTTCTGTAAGGCCTTTGATATGGTCCCACACAACATTCTTGACACAAAACTGGAGAGATACAGGTTTGACATATGGACTATCCATGTTCAAAGCTATAGTCAAAGATTCAGTATCCAAGTGGAAAACAGTAATAAGTGGCATCCTTCAAGGATCTATACTGGGACCAGTACTGTTTGATATCTTCATCAACAACAGACAGTGAGATTGAGTGCACCCTCAACAAGTTTGCAGATGACACCAAGCTGTGTAGTGCAGTTGATTCACTAGAGGGAAGGGATGCCTTTCAGAAGGACCTTGACAAGCAGACTTGTGCAAACCTTATGAAGATTAACAAGGCCAAGTGCAGGGAAATCACCAGTTTCAGTACAGGAAGGGGGATGAATGGATTCAGAGCAGCCCTGCAGAGGCAACTTGATGATATTGGGGGACGAAAAATTGAATAGGAGCCAGCAATGCGTGCTTGCAGCCCAGAAAGCAAAATGTATCCTGGGCTGCATCAAAAAGAAGTGTTCCCAGCAGGCCAAGATATGTGATCCTCCACCTATATTCTGCACTCATAAGACCCCACCTGAAGTATAGAGTCCAGCTCTATAGTCTCCAGTAGACCTGGTAGAACAGGCCCAGGGCAGGGTCGCAAAAACAGTCAGAGGGCTGGAATGCCTCTCCTATGAAGAAAGGCTGAGAGAGTTGGGATTGTTCAGCCTGGAGAAGAAAAAGGCTCTCTTTGTGGAGACCTTAGTGCAGACTTTCAATAGATAAAGGGGACTTATAAGACAGAGGGAGACTTTTTATCAAAGCCCATAGAGACAGGGCAATGGGGAATGGTTTTAAGCTGAAAGAGGGTAGGTTTGGATTAGAGATAAGGAAGATATTCTTTACTATGAGGGTAGTGAGACACTGGAACAGGTTGTCCAAAGAAGTTGTGGATGTCCCGTCCCTGGAAGCATTCAAGGTCAGGTTGGACAGCGCTTTGAGCAACCTGATCTAGTGAAAGATGTCACAGCCCATGTCAGGGAGATTAGACTAGATGATCTTCAAAGGTCCCTTTCAGACCAAACCATTCAATACTTCTATGATCCAAGCATAGCACTGTACTATCACAAATCAGGGGGGACTGTAACACATTCTTAAAGAACTATTGATAACCTGAACAGGCAAAAAGTTACATTAGTGCTGTTTATTGCAATCAATACATAGAGTATACATAGTATTTAAATATATATATATAACCTTCAATTAAAATGGAATAAATTTTAGTACCTTGAGACTATCTGCTACGAGCGTCTTTCCTTAGCTAAACTGAAGCCATACATTCTTGTTTTATATTCTTGACCTTTGAAATTGACACTTCTGTTTTAAAGTTAGTTTCAAAATCCTTCACTGATTCCAAAATCAGCAAGCACAGTGTGATTAATTTAACATTCAAAGCAGCCTATTTCACTCTTTCTAAAATGAGAGACAGCTAGATTTATAACATGTTCCATTTTCTTGTTTGATTGACTATTCAGTTGCCTACTCAGGAAACTGCTTTATACAAATTATCAGACTCACACTTTCATCAAAAGATTCCAGTTTGAAACCTTAGCAAAACCTAACAATGATCTCCAGAAAAAAATGTTGACCTTCTATTTTTGCAAAACCTTTGTCGAATTCTACTGAGAGGTGGAGCTGTGCTGTTAAAGAAATTACAGAGAAAAAAAACCCAAAACTTACAAAGCAACAGAGAAGGCACGTCCTTTTACCTTATATATTAAAAGGAAGGAAAAAAAAAGAGGTTCATGTGCTAGGCTATATAAGCATAGTTGATTTAAATCTCAACAGATGGACTGACTTTAGCTGATTTTAATGATTTTGTGCCAGTTGATAACATGTGAAGGTCATTAGGGATATCAGCAATCAAAATAGTATAAGAAAGGTGAAGCTACTTTGAATTTGAAATGTCTTGACCCAGGTGATTTACAGCTCTTGGAAGACTATAGGAAAGTATACCTTTTCTAATGAAAAAAGCTGTCAAGTTTACAGACTCTCAGAAATAAACTATGTGCTGAGAGGAAGTGAATTTATGTTATAAATTCACTCCATGGGAGTATGCATGAACTTTTTTTCATTCCACAGATAAAAATTTCCACCATCAAACATTAATTACAGAATGACTTAACTTCTGACATCAGTGTCTAGATTTATCCTAAAAGGGAATAACCTGAATCCATCTTTTAAGCCTTTGAGAATTAAAAGAATTCTACTTTATTAACATTTTTTCCCAAAGGTGGCCTCTATATTGATTTTAGGCAGATGTAAGCTATAGAAATTCTTTTAAATTCAGAACAAGATTTTCCTGTTCCTGGAATGCTCATTCCTTTGCTTTGGTCATATCTCAGGAAGGTCTGTTTTGGCACCAAAAGTCAACATCACAATCCTGTAGAATAACGAATGCACTCAATCCTTTTGCTCTTTCTCTTATATGTGTCAGACTAATACACTAACATTGCAAAATCAGCTTTTATCTCTGCGAGCTAACAAAAGTGAAAAAAAATAGTTAACATATCACAGACTATAATAAATATGAAAGCAAATTAATAAATTCCAGCATAGTAACTCTTCTGTGCATTCCAAAGATCAATAGAGTGGCACAGACTGGCACTTTGAAACAAAGTCTTTAACTTTTCTCCTTAAAAGTACCCATAAAGACTTAGATGCTGAAATATACAATTAATTGACCATCATGTACTGAAGCAATGGGAACCCAGAACACCATTCTCAGACTTCAGAGACTGACTCTGAGTTTAGGTTACATTTAATTAAAATACAAAAAAATCTATAGAGCTCTCGCTCTTAAACAGTGCACTGAATAATTTATCTGTCATGGACAGTATGAGATTTTAGAACTAAATGTATATTGCCAAAATTGAGATTGTGACTATTCCTCTTCTTCAATTCAATTGCTGCAGTAAATCTGAAAGAAATGAGAGGAAGTTAGCAGCAAGGAAAGATATTAAACTGCCCTGCTAAAACAGGGCTAAAAGCCAACGCTAGTAATTTCCCTGTTGTGAAACTAACAAGACAACAGAAATGGACCTCCATGATACATCACAAATAATTGAAAGTTATTTATTTTCAGATCAAAGATGTAATTTTTTTATTGTGAACTGCAGCTGCAGATGGGTTTCACCAGACACTCTATCTTATTCTTATACTTTTAGGACCTTTTTTTCATTTAAGCCTTGTTCAACCATTCTGGAAATACGGTGAAAATATTAAAGTGGAGAAAAGTGCAGTTTTATCTGTTTTAAGGTCCCTTTGGAGAGCAGCAACAACATAAAGTGAATTTAGTGTAAACAAGACTCCTTAAAATCTTCACTTAGCTTCCAGAGAAGGATTCTAAAATATAGTCATATTCCATTTCTAAAGGTGAATGTCTTGAAATTTGGTTCCCTTTCAAGGAACAAGCTTATTTAACATCAGATCATCTGTTATGTTCTAACCATCTGTTCCGTGAATTTCAATTCCTTGTAAACATACATCTTTTAAATCTCAGGAAATTTATTTAACTTATTAATATTAATAGTTCTTTTTCTTTTAACTACTTTACATCAAGGTCAGAAATCGAGGTCACAGAGTGTGGGGCCATACTTGAAGAAAGGGCATTCTTAATCTTCAATTTCTATCCATTTCAGAAGAATTTTGAGCCTTTCTAAATCATAGGTCACAGAATCACAGAATCACAGAACATTAGGGATTGGAAGGGACCTCAAAAGATCATCTAGTCCAATCCCCCTGCCGGAGCAGGAACACCTAGATGAGGTTACACAGGAAGGCGTCCAGGCGGGTTTTGAATGTCTCCAGAGAAGGAGACTCCACAACCTCTCTGGGCAGCCTGTTCCAGTGCTCTGTCACCCTCACTGAGAAGAAGTTTCTTCTCAAATTTAAGTGGAACCTCCTGTGTTCCAGCTTGTGTCCGTTACCCCTTGTCTTATCATTCTTTGTCACCGAGAAGAGCCCGGCCCCATCCTCGTGACACTCACCCTTTAAATATTTATAAACATGAATGAGGTCTCCTCTCAGTCTCCTCTTCTGCAAACTAAAGAGACCCAGCTCCCTCAGCCGCTCCTCATAAGGGAGATGCTCCACTCCCTTAATCATCTTTGTAGCCCTACGCTGGACTCTTTCCAGCAGTTCCCTGTCCTTCTTGAACTGAGGGGCCCAGAACTGAACACAATATTCCAGATGCAGTCTCACCAGGGCAGAGTAGAGGGGGAGGAGAACCTCTCTTGACCTACTAACCACCCCCCTCCTGATGCCATTGGCCTTCTTGGCCACAAGGACACACTGCTGGTCACTTTTTAAAAACATAACAAAAACCCATAAAAACCCAAAACAAAACAAAACCCAGAAAATCTTTTGGAGTAATATATTCATATTTGTATTTATGACTGTTTTCTTTAACATCATCTCTCTAGCACTGAATATAAAACCCATGCTTGATTTTTAACTTGTAACATTCAAGTTTGAACTCTGTTTTACTTCTACATACAATGGTGTTGAAGACTTGGTCATAAGTGTTTTTCAGACCTGTTTCAAAGAATTACACAGATTAAAAACTGCCTTCAAGAGTTCACATTATTTCCTTAGAATACATTATTGGATTTATACTAGCATTTTCTATTTTGTTATTTCACACAAAACTGTAGAGAGATAAAAATACTGTAACTGCATATATGCACGTTTGAGTATCATATGGTTTTGACAGGAACAGGAAAATATGTGGATTTTAAAGACAAATAGACATCTACCTGTCAAGTGAGGTTGTTAGATGTTCAAAGTTATAATAAAGAAAAAATAGATATTTGTTCTACTTAAGCTTAGTGGTGGCTATGAAAGCTGATCTCTGATAGTAAAAATATTGTCCATAAGTGAATCGGAATTGATGTCTTTAAACTATTACTGTTTTCTAGATCCCTGACAGAAATTCATAAATGTGGTTCATATAAGGGTGCCCAAATACCAGATTTATAAGTTAATATAACAGATCAGTGAATATTTTCCCAGAAAATAAAGACTTACATTGATTTAAAAGTCTTATGGAATACATACTCCCATCACAAGAGGCAAAATACATTACTTTAGCTTTTGCTTGAAGGATGCAGGACTTTTAACTCATTCTAAAAGCTGAGTAGAAGAAAGTACCAGTACAGAGAACACATAGGACAGGTGTTTGCTTCAGGGAAGCCTGTCTCTTAATACTTATAATATAATACTTGACTGTGAAGTCTAGGGAGGAGGGTCTTAGCTATGGAAAGAATTCCTGTTTTAAATGGACTTTGCGAGAAAAATCACTGTGAAGGACATTGTTAAAGTAATTTTAATGGACTGTGTGGCCAGAAAACTGGAGGCCAAAGCTGAGCTGTAACCAGAAACATGTTGAGTATGGTCACCACAACTTCATGTTTTCCAGGTACATGGATATATTTTCTCTGTAATAGATTACTATCCCCTTTATGTCTCTTGCTCTTTATTACATTCCTTTTAAGAACCTGAGAAACAGACATAGTTCTTGTTTTTATTGGAAGAGCTACAATAATATTACCTTATTTTACTAATTAGATGACAGTTATACTTTAACAAATTAATAGTATAAAATTTATTCTTTCTTATTTTCTAAATCAGTCCTATTCTTGTTTTTCAGAAATCTCTGCTCTTTTAACTGGCAAAAAATGAAGAGAGGAGAGGGAGAGGGGAGAGGGGAGAGGGGAGAAAAGAAGGGGGAGGTGGAAGGGAGAGGGGAGAGGGGAAAGAGAAAGAAAGAGAAAGAGAAAGAGAAAGAGAAAGAGAAAGAGAAAGAGAAAGAGAAAGAGAGAAAGAGAGAAAGAGAAAGAACAAAGCTTCTGCTAGCCCCACACAGCCTTAAAAAGGAAAGGCTTCAAGATAATACTCAGCAACTGCACATACATAAACATGGTGCAGACAGTAGAATTATAAGTGTTACTGAGGCCACTGAGGATACAACTGAAAGCTTAATTTGACATTCACTATTTTTTTCACTGATGACAGCACAACAAAAGAACACAGCTTTTCAGACCTTAAATTGGATAGGTAGGCTTAATAGTTAATATATTTATTTATAAAAAGAATGTATTTGTTATAGAAATGAAAGACACTAAATATAGAACCATACCATTTTGGAGTCTTTTTTTTGTAGCAGAAGCACAAGCACTATTGTACAGATGTTAATATCTCTTTTTTAAGATGAAACTGTGCTCTAATTTATTTCAGTTGATATGTAAGGTCAGGGAAGATGGACTGAAAACAGTCTACTCTTAATAGTGAGAAATACATTGTAGCTCCCTCCTAAGTGCACAACCAGGCAGCTGAAGCAAACCTGTTTCTTCCTCAAGTGGAAATTGGTTTAAGTTGTAATTTTAAAAAAAAATAAAATATGTACTTATTTATTAAGAAGAGAAGAAGTTGCTGTTTTGAAGTGTTGTTGAACTTGAACTAGAACTTAACTGGAATGACTTCAGCCACAGCTGAACAAAATGAAACAGTACACTAGTTCATCTCCTAGCACATAACACTGTCATTCAGATATGGCTGTGGCCACCCTTGACACAGTTGGAAGAAATGTGAATAGAAGCAGAGACTAAATTGAGTCTGCAGTCTGCTACTGGAATCATGCTAATTTAGGGAAGGATTTAACGGCATTGTAGGAGAGTGCTTTGTTGTTCCTGTGAGCAGCAGCATTGTGTGTCCCCAGGCTAGTGGTTGTTGCTGACTATAGGATACACACAAGCCAGGTAGAAAGTTTTATTTACCATGCTTTCTTAGAGCATGATGCTGGTCTTCAATATTAGTCCATTTTGCTGAAAAGTTTTGCTAGACTGATGTCTAGAGACTCATAAAAATGTAGTCCCTATTAGCTGCAGCTGCCATTACAGAACACTGAATCCAGTTTCCATGGATGACTAAAATGTCAGTCTAATAGCTTCTGAAGTGTCACAAAATCGTTCTAAATGGGATATGAGAGAAATATTAACAATATAAACATGTATATTAGTGTCCTTAAATTTTAATTGCCTTGAGTAAATCTGATAAACTTACTTTGTCACTATTTTATTACATTTATATATTGTAATATAACTGCTTTTATTATGTGTTGCTCATTAAGAATTAACTTTCTATGATAGTTTCATGCCATATTTTTTTCTTTCTGTCTTAAGAGTAAGGGCCAGGACTATCCCTATGCATCGTCTATCCTTTGATATAGCTCAATTTATCTATGTTTTATGATGCTGCATTATACCCATATTGGTATAAAATAAGCCAAATTATGCGGTATCTAAAAAAATCTCATCTGTATTTTTTGCACACAACCACCTGGTACATGTTGATACGGGAATAGACTGTGCACACATGATCCATTTCATACCTGACCCAACTATACACTAGGTAGGGCACGCAAAGTCAGAGCTAAGGAAAGAATAGTATGCACCCATACTCTTTTTCTTACCTAAGTCATACCACAAAGCTAAAAGATCTCTCCTGAAACTAGAAATCTGGAAATAGCTTTAAAAATGTGAGAGGAAAATGAATGCATGCTTTTCCCTTTACTGTCTCTGCTGGAATTTATATTCCCTGTATATTTAAAGGAGGAAGTGGACAGTGTGAAAATAGAACCTCAACACCTAAAAAAGAATCTCAGAAAAGAAAGAGGAAGGACAAGGGATAAATGTAACAAGGTTAAGGAATGCTATCTAAAAGTCAAGGTCACGGCTGACAAAAAAGGCTATTTAGTTAGTAATGAAAAGACTAAGAAGAAGCCCACTTGCATGAAGACTGATCACTATTTTAACCTGGGCAGGTATAAGGCAGTTACATTTTTATTAATTTGTTTTCACATGTCAGAATTTATTCTAAAGCAGTAAACTCTTTATTTTTAAAATAGCATCTAGAAGTAAATGTGAAGTCATCTGGAATATTTTGCTGAATATAGATCTGAAGTAAATGAAGTTGGCTTTGCAGCAGCTGCAACATTAGGGCCATCAATAAAGAGATTAGCTACTCATATTTAAGATAAAGGGCAACTTATGCTTACGATCACCCGATCCAAAAACTGCTGTGAGAGCAAAGCAAATATCCAGCTCATAAGCCTATCTGTATAATTTTTTGGAAATGGTTAGAGGTCAGTATTGAAATTCTGAGTAGAGCCAAAACTACCAGTGACAAAGGGAAATGGTGGTGTTAGTTCTCATTGGCCAAATAGAAAATCACTCAGTGTTTTTGAGTTCATATTAGGATACATGGTATAATCAAAAACAAATCTAGATTTTTTTAACAAGGCGGGTGGAAACAATCTGTCGCAACTTTATTTTGTCCACAGTATGTTTCTGCCACTATTACAAGTAATTTTTATCCCTTCTGCTATCCAGGCTGCTAATCACTACCCTGACTCTGTCCTCAGCCTGTTGCTTTGTGATTTTTGTGCTTTGAGAAAGTAGAAGCCAGTCAACTATTAGAGGTTTTTTTAATTTTTAATTCCTGGAGTACTTGATTTTCCCAAGCATGAGAAGATAACTAAATGTTAGTCCACACCTGTAGTACTGCATCCAGTTTTGGTCCCCGATATACAAAAAATATGCAGAGAGGTTGGAAAAGGTCCAGAGAAGAACGACGAGGATGATCAGAGGACTAGAAGACCTGTCATGTGAAGAAAGGCTGAGAAAACTGGGCCTGTTCAGCCTTGAGAAGAGAAGGCTTAGTGGGGACCTTATTACCATGTACCAGTACTTAAAGGGTGGCTGTCAAGAAGATGGAGACTCTCTTTTCACAAGGAGCCACATGGAAAAGACGTGGGGTAATGGACACAAGTAGCTTCTGGAGAGATTCCGATTGAACTTAGAAGAATTTTTTATTACCATGAGATCAAATAGATACTGGAATAATCTCCCAGGGGAAGTGGTGAATTCCCCTACACTGGTCAGTTTTAAGAGTCAGCTTGACAGGATACTGACTTATCTCATCTGAACTATACTTTTACCTTGAAAGGTTGGGCTGGATGATCCTTGTGGTTCCTTCCAACCTGGTATTCTATGATTCTATGATTCTGTTTTTTTTAAAAAAATCAATATATAATGCATGACTACAGAAATAGTGATGGAATATACTTATGTGGGATATTCAGTTCAAACAACTTTATCATGACAAGACGGTTTGTAAACTAAGGAGATTTAAAAATATAATAAAGTGTAAATTTTGTTTTCCTATTCTGAAAGACTACAGAACTTTGAGTATAATTTTGAAAAACAGATGTTTCCAAAGTTAAGTGAGTAAGAGAGCTCTTCAACTCCTCAGAGGCAGTTACATTTTTTAATCTCCTTTATTAGAGTACAAACACTCTGGTCATGAAAAGGCCATATTCAATCATTCATTCTAGAGTCATTAATTATGTGTTTTATTTAGCACATTCACTCTGAATAAGTAAGTGTAAGTGCTCTTTGTAACTCATGGAAGATTTAACTTTGTAATTTATCTGGGGAGAAAAAATATCATGATGTGGATATATATACTTGATTTTGCTATAATTACAAGTTCATGATAGATACTTCAAATTTGTAAAAGACCTTTTTATCAAAATATTGAAGCACATACATTTACAGATCAGCTAGTTTAAAATAACTGATAAAAATCAAAGCTGGTATGAGTGCTGAGTCACTGAACTTAGGTATGAATTTGACCTGTTGCCTTCATGCTTAGGGAAAAGCTTCCAAATGCATACAGTTAGATATTCCCAAATGTGAACAAGGCTGAAAATAGAAGTGTACTCCTTGAAACACTAATGACAGTATAAGAAAAAAGTACACATCTGCAATTAGAGCAGGTAAACTGAAAATCTGGTATTTTGACTTTATCTTGTGGTCTGATAGGTGTCAGAATCAATTAAGATTTCTCCTACTAAGTTCCTTCTGAAAGTGTCTAAAAATGAAAGACACTCTCTTTTGACTGCTGCTCATTTGAAATTGGCATTTTCATGTGGCAGATGGTGACCTTATCTTTGTGCTTTAGCAAAAATGATTTTTATTAAGCCTAAACAAGTGTGAACAGTGCTAATTTCCTGCACCAGGCAGAATTTGAATGAAAGCGTATAATGATTGGAATAGTTCTGCCTCACCATATGGAAAATTGTACATTATGCCAACACAGTAGATTACTAACAAGGCAGCCCTTTACAATTACATCCAACTTTCCATTTTATCAATAGTCACAAAGAGCATTTTTATTTTAAGACTTCTAGGAGCTGCAGAGGGATGTTTCCATCTAGTTCATATCCTAAAAGCTAAACATATAATAACAGAAGACATTGGAAGGACTACATGAATTATAAATCATAATTTAAAATTAGCAGATGAAGAGAACAACTGCTGGTTTCTATCAAGACACAAAGCTTTAATCCTTTGCTAGTTAGGAACACCTCAATAAATACTATTTAGAAGTACAGACATTGACTTCAAAATGTAGGTTTGATATTTACACTGTTAAGTTATTAATAAATTTGATATTGTGGATGATGATCTTATTGCTGTATCTAAGTAACCAATAAGAAAATATAAAGAAAACAAAGCCAGGTTCTTCTTGGAGATGCACAGTGACAGGACAAGAAGCAATAAACATAAGTTGCAAGAAGTGAAATTCTAAGTAGATTCCTGTAAAAACCTGTAAAAACCTTCCTGGTGAAATTCACTAGCCCTTGCATAGGTTTCACAGAGAGGTTCTGAAGTACCTGGAGATATTCAAAACTAAAATGGACAAAGCCCCAATCCACCTGCTGAAATTTGGCCCTACTTTGAGGTGAAAGATGGACCAAATGACCTCCAGAGATGCCTTCAAACTTAAACTATTCCATGCATCTCTAAGGGCAGGCACTGTCTTTTAAAAATAATTAGTCTAGAAGCAAGGCTAGAAGCAGCATGGCTTTCCATGAAATAACAGATTTCACTACAGAGTTTCTGCCTGAATCTAATTGGAACACCAATTAACTGATCCTAAGGAAGAAAGACAATCATTAATGTTGTTAAAGTCTCCCGTCTTCTGAAGGTCTTCTGGTTTACTTATTGATACTATCCAGGATTTGTTTAATATATGATGGAAATGTAAATAGGATTTCTGAAAATTAGACACCCTAACAGTAAGTAGTTGAATCTACTAAAAAAAAAAAAAAGAGTCCTTTTCCTTACTTAGATAAAAATCTAAATTTCCAAAACTTAAAACTGCCATTGTAAAGCTTATACTGCAAGCAAATCACAACATTGTTTCCCATTCTTTGATTGAGAATGAGAGCTTCTTAAACAGGAAAGATAATAGATATCTCTCTCTTAATATGACAGGGAGAACAGAAGGAATAAGTCACTCACACTAGAAGCTTAAACCCTTTTGCCCACCCTCTGCAATCAAATAGATCACTAGAGTTGTTTTCAACTCTTTAGTAGTTTGTGAGAGAAAAAATATTACAAACTTACTAATGTTTATTTCTGCAGTAACTCCATTGTGGCTGTGACTTCTAGGTGAGACTGAGGCATCTATTGTTTGATGAGGAAGTCAAGAGTATTCTTAAGGGCTCTTAAGGGCTGGGTAGAAAACTAAAAGTCACTACCTGACTTTAAAATGTCAGTGAAGATGAAATGAACACTCCTTCAGGGAAAACAAAGAAAACAGCAGAAGAGGAAGACAGAGAGCAAAGCTGGCCAAAGTCACCTAAGGGTCTGTTCCCCCTATATGATACTCATTATTTTTTTATATAACCAAGACAGACATATTATTTAGGAATAGAAATGTTTCCTCTTCAAGAGTGAAGAATCTACTCTAGTCCTACATTGGTTTCATTGCTAGAGTGCCTAAATACCTAATTACAGATGCTTAAATGAAAAAAAAAGTTTATTGACACATTATAGTGCAATGTGTTTCACATTACATTCATCTCTTGCTTCTTTTAGGAGAAATCTTGTATAACAGTTTGTCATAATTAGATTTAGTTGAGATTTACACTTCATTCAGAAGGGTAGATGTTACCTGAATATTCCTGGATACTAGCAAATGTAAAATTCACATTTTTCTTTATAAAGAGACACATCTGGTATATGTGGTAAATACAAAAAAAAAAAAAAACACCAACAAATAAGAAATGTTGGCACTCTGCCACACTACAGAGGTTGAGGTTTCTTGTAACAGTCAGCTACTTCCCCTCTTCAGTCATTCTTCAGTTCATACTGAAGCCAGTCTTATTCTCCTGAGACTCCACAGTGGAGTCTCCACTCCAGCATTTAAATGTCAGTCTCCAGTTTATCTCAAACCTTTTCTGACTTCTTTTATACCAGTCCTAATGCCTGTTGTGCAATTAATCTCTTCCTTGTATTAAAAGATACATCCTCCTCTGTCTTGCTTGAAACACCTACGAGTTTATACAAAAAGGGCAAGGGAAATAATCATAGAATCATAGAATGGTTTAGGTTGGAAGAAACTTTAAAGATCATCCAGTCCAACTCCCCTGCCATGGGCAGGGACACCTCCCACTAGACCAGGTTGCTCAAAGCCCTGTCCAACCTGGCCTTGAACACTTCCAGGGAGGGGGCATCCACAGCTTCCCTGGGCAACCTGTTCCAGTGTCTCACCACTCTCACAGTAAAGAATTTCTTTGTAATATCTAGTCTAAATCTGCCCTCTTAGAGTTTAAAACCATTCCCTCTCATTCTATCACTACCCGCCCTTGTAAAAAGTCTCTCCTCAGCTTTCCTGTAGGACCCCTTCAGGAACTGGAACACTCCAATAAGGTGTCCCCAGAGCCCTCTCTTCTCCAGGCTGAACAGCCCCAATTCTCTCAGCCTGTCCTCACAGGGGAGGTGCTCCAGCCCTCTGATCATCTTCATGAGACCACAAGAGACAGGCTTTGATTGCTTACTGAAATCAGTATTACTGTCAAAGTCAGCCCTTTCCCCATGAATTTATACCTTTAGCATCAGGACAGAAAGTATTCAGTCTGTAAAAGAGCTGCATATATTAGTCATCAATGATCTCACAGAAACTTAATGATGCTTAAAAGGAGATTTGGGAGATTACAGCTACTATGTAACAAAGGTGTTCCCACTAAGTAGATTTGGACTGTGATTTTTTTTCCAAACTTTCATTCTATAATGAAGGTTTCACACATTTTCATGGAATTGATAGAAGAAACACACTATGATAATTTAAGATTCCTGTTCAAAATCATCAGAGTGCAAGATGTATGCAAGGAAGAGGGGTCAGTATAAAGAAGGATAAAATTATTACTTGAACTCTCAATCTTCATTGACTGAATTGTCTAAACCATTGCTGGATGAACTTTTCAGAAAATAGTCTTCCAGAGACAGCCATTCAGTATAGCAAATATCAACTCAAATGGCAAGCAACTGAAATATCTAAATAAAAACAAATAAATAAATAAATCTTTTTTTTTTTCTTTTCCTAAAGTGAAACCACAGGTAACCTTAAAAATTAGCAAAAATACTATTTCTTTAGTTTGTGTTGTGATATTTTCGGTTTGTTTTTATGTGCACCAACTAGGCTCAGACTGATGTTTGTCAGGGCAAAAGTTTGCATGATGAAAGAAGAGAAGGTCAGGAGTACACAAGAAAAAAAGAAAACACTGAAAGACACATTTCGTCTGCTTTTTTTAGCAGTAAGCAAGTAAATAAGTAAATAAAGGAAGAACAACCAGAGATGGAAGAAAATAAAAGTCTTGATCACTAAAAGAGAATTTTTAAATGTTACTTACATTTAAGAAAAAGTTAAGAGACACAAAAGAAAGTAGCATTGCATAATAAAATATTAAATAAACTAACTCCTCAACCAAAATATGAATATTTTATATTTTAACTGATGGAATTCTTTATAGCTCAAATTAGATCCTCAAGTACATCTTTTTTCTTGGAATTTCTTTCCTTTTAAAGGAAACTACTCACTGTGAGCGGTCTTCCAAGTTTGCTTAACTGTGGAGAGTGCAGTAATTTAGTCTTTCAAACTAGTACTGGATATCTCTGTTACAGTACTCCTAGCTTAAATACGTGTCACCTTTCAGATGCTTTGTTATCAGTCATTAGAAATAATAAAGGCTGATAGAGCTTTATTTCCAAAAGTCTTTTTTCTTCTCAACACCTCAGAGAAAATCTTCCATTACAGAGTAATGTAAGGGTCACTCCTTTTAGTTGCCTGAAAATAACCAAAAGGCCACATAATAAACCAATCAACTTTTTGTCCATGCTGAAAGAGAGGACACTGTTCATAATTAGCAGAACTACCTACTTAATTTTATACAAGCTGGCAACTGCACAGTTTGGTTTTTTTTCTAGCAGAAACTGAAAAGACAGCAGCTTTGTAAGTAGTGGGACCACCGAAATATTAATCAGTGCATACTTTTACAATTTTGGGGGGGTTTTAAGAAAACATAGTGCCCTTTCTTAGATATTCTTTATACATCTGCTACATCATTATGTTACAAAATCCTCAGAAATGGAGCTCACCAGAGAAAGAAACATTTTTCCACTAATGATACGTCACTGTTTTGTCTCAATGTACAGTTTTAACTATTAGCCACAGACTAAAATAATTAAATCTTCCTTTACACATTTATGCATAAGTTTCCATGTATTATTCCAAGTAATACCATGGTGCTGTTACATTTCAACGGTTAAGAATACAGGAGTTAAAGAGAAGTTACATTGTAGTTTTGTGGTAGGTTGACCATGGCCAGCTGTCATGTGCCCACACAGCCACTCTCTCATTCCCTTTCCTCAACAGGGCAGGGGGAGAATATAAGATACAAAAGCTCATGGACTGAGATAAAGACAAGGAGCTAATTTACCAATTAACATCATGAGCAAAACACACTCGACTTAGGGAATATTTGTTTATTGCCAATTAGAATAGAGTCAGATGATAACAAACAAAGACAAATTAAAATGGCATCTTCTCCACACATCCTCTTCTTTCTGGGCACAGCCTCATTCCTTCTTTCCCAGCTCTCCTTCCTCCAGCTCACACACCAAGCAGTGCAATGGGGGGGTTGTGATCAGTATATAACAGCTCCTCTCTGCTACTCCCTCCACCTCACATTTTCCCCCTGCTTCTGCACTTATCCTTTCCACAGGCTACGGTCCTTCAGGGTAAACCTACTCCAGTGTAGGCCCTCCACAGACTGCACTTCCTTCAGGTAATATCACCTGGTTCTGGCATGGTCCTTTCCACAGGCTGCAGGGAGTATCTGTTCCACAGATATCCTCTCCATGGGCTGCAGAGAAACCTCTGCTCCAGCACCTTGAGCACCTCCTCCCTTCCTTCTTCTCTGGTGTTGATGTCATCAGGATTAAGCAGACACCACCAACTTTGCAGATGTGCTCAGCTGTCTCCTGTGGAGGACCTGTTGCAGAACTGGCTGGAACTTTCTATGTTTGGCATGGGGCAAGCCCCTGGTCTCTTTTCACAGAGACCATCCCTGCACACCCCTCTGCTGCCAACACCTTGCCACAGGTTTGAACAAGAATTTCAAAACTCTGGTCTTGTTTTGTGATTTGCAGAACAAAGCTGAGTAAACCATTGGTCAACAAGCAAAGCTAGGTAGGTTTTAATGTAAGATCAAAGGGCAAGAAAGGGATTACACAGAGGAATTCAAAACTATTTTGTGGGAGAAATTACTTTGCTGTGGCTTATCTTGTGACATTTCTATTGTGTTACCCAACTGCATTATTTACCTATGTACTGAGCCTCTGTATGTAGAGAAACACAACTACTGCTTTGTGTTCCAATAAAGCTTGCAAGAGAGGTTGCATACAAATATGTTCCCTTAGTCCAGCTTTCTTCTCTTCTAAACTGCCTAATATATAAAGGAAAGTATATTTGATGAGTGTCAATTCTGCATGAGAAAATAGGAATAAAAATCACAACATTCCCTGCAACCAGAAGCTATTCTATTCCTATCCCTCATTGTCAAAATTTGACAAGAAACAATGAAGGAAAATGGAATGTAGCCTTTTTCCTTTCTAATTATCATTGACTCAGTTCTCAGTATGAATAAGAAAGGAAAACAAGGCATAAACTGAAAGGAACTGTACTTCAGCTGCCTGCATCTCGAGGCTGTCTTGTCTCTTTAATTTTTTATAACAGTGATAGTCCACCTGTTTTTTCAGAAATAGTTTTGATTTACATTATTTTCAATGATTATAAAATCACTGTATATTTAAAATTTCAGAAGCCTTACTGACATAGCACAAGTATTTGTGGTATTAAATAACTTCATAACTTTTAAAAAACAATTATCTTCCCCAATCATTCAAGGAGGTCCTCCCTTTAGATGGGATTCTTCTAGACCCTGGATATGAGACAGTTATTTATCGTTAAGCTTATTGTCTGCATACGTGAGTAAAAAACAGGGAAGACCTCTGCATTCCTAGTATCTTCTTTATGCACACTGTCGTGGTGGAATTGGTAGTAGCTCCTGTTCAGCAGTTTGTGAGATGCTGCAATTACATTTGCCTGAATACAATGAAGAAATTCTAGAGTGAAAGAAAGCTCAGTGAGACAGAATGATGCTGTAAAGGCTTTGATTTCTCTGAAAATAAGCCAGGCATATCTCAGTATGATTGAAACTGTCGGTTAACAGCAGAAATGTCATCTTAGGGAATCTGCATAATACATTTTCTTAGGGTAACCCTTGCATATGTCAGAGACCTAAAGACTGCCTTAAGCAAGCAGTGCTATGTAAATACTCCAGCAATTGTGAGACAGATCTTCAGATAACAATAAAGCCAAAATGATAGGTGAGGGAGGGGAGCTAAAGGTGAATCAATTGAATCGTTAAATTGCCCAAGGACTGGCCTCTACAGCTTTAATTAAGACTTTGTAAGGCAAAGTGAAATAGTTGAATATGGTAGCTGTTACACAGGTGTTTCTTTGCAGTTTGGTGATTGATCACCAAACCTGCTTTCCTGAAGCCAAAGGACCTAAGTGCTTTTCTCTAGAACTAAGCTGATACGTATTATGTCTAACATACCTAAGGGCACAAAAGGTCCTCTAAAAATGTCACTAGAACAAAGTGTATACTTGGAGCTAATAATAGCAAAGAGAGTTTGAGCTGCTTTAGAAGTGCTGCAAGGGCAGTAAAAACAACCCACAGAAACAATGCATGTTACTTCATCTGTAGATGACAAACTAGATTTTGAAATATTACAAAATTTGCCATGAGATTTTTTTACTTTGTCTCCTTATAAAGAATTTAAAAAAACAACTGAGAACTACTGAAATACAAAGGAAGAAAGCATGTCAATATATAATTGAACCACTCAAGATCAATAGCAGGAGACAAATTCTCCGCAGCAGGAAATAAATAGGAGAAGCATTTGTTAGACCCCAAATTCTGATCCTTAACAAAGTGGGAAAAGCAGGTAATCAATTTTATGAAACATGAAGTTTGCACTAATAGCACAATGTGAACGATGCCGTAAAATATATATCTATCTTTTTTTTTAAATAGGATTTCCTACTTTAATTTTTACGTGTCAGTTCTTATCTCTTCTGTCTTATATAAGGGGTAGAAGTCTGGATGCTCTGCCCACAGACAAAAGGGTTCAACAGACCACAGATATTTGCTTTCAGAATGAAAATCTTTTTCTCAGTTCAACAAATAAAAATTGCCTGGAAATAGGCTGCATAAATATGTCCAGAACAGACTTCTTGTAGATATATTCTCAACATTATGCTTCAGACTTTTTTGCATCGCTTACCATACTTAAGAGCTAACATTCAAGTTAAAGTTGAAATTGATATGATTTTTAACTATTCAAGTTCCTAAAGTATAACATATCTTCAACTCAATCATTCTTTAAAATTAGCAGTCATGTAACTCTGTAAAGGGACTGTAGAATAAATTGTATAACATTTTAAAATCAGCATGCCGAAGAACCGCCAATCAACTAATCATAATTACATATTGTACTTTTTTAAAAGAAACCCAAAATAGAAATCTGTCCTCATTCATACTCTAAAGTATGTAAATTTTTTTAGATCTGTAACTTCATGAATTTTGAACTGATGTACTGCCTTTACCTCTATCTTGAATGTATAAAAGCTAAGTTACATAAAGCAAAATAGACATGACATAAAATATACATTCCATTAACAATACATGTTGTGTGTATATGGATAGCTTTCCACTGGTCTCCCTACAAATAACCCTTGAGTTCTCTTTAGTGCATATATTCAGTTTAGGAAAGCTAAAATTTTTCTGTTAAACTCAGATAGTGAATATTTAAGTGTAAACAAATACCTTGGCAGGTTTTGAAAAAATAACACAACAAACAGCCGGTCCTTACTATATTTGTTTTTAAACCACGGGCCCTTTCTGAATATGACACAGGAAAAAGACAACTTTGAGACTGTAAATCTTCAATAGTATTAAAATCTCCAAAGAAAAATATCTTCCAATGGGAAGAATGTCTAAGAAATTTAAGGACTTTTGTCTTGTGTTTAACCAGGTGAAAATTACCAAAAATAGTCCATAAATATTTGTCTTCCTTATCCCTCTCCAAAGAAGCAACTTACTAAGCGCTAAGGAGCTAAACCTACTTAAAAGTGCCACATCCCAAATGCAAAACTGTTGGGGTTTTTGCAGCTTTAATTATCAGAAGATTATTAAGATGAGGAAGAAGGAATAAGAAGTTTTTAAAATATGCCACTGAGCTCCAGGGGTATCGCAAAGATAGCAATTGTCTTTAAACTGACTTTTGCTATTTATATTTTCAATATTGCCAGATGTATGCAAGACTGCGACTCTTACCAGGTTTCGACCTCCTGATAGTTATTTCCATTGCATTACTGGGGATACCACTATTCCCATCAAGTCATATCTTGTTATGGGAGTTGAGTCACATTCAAACTATTACCTTCCTTATGAACATTCAACAAGATGCCAACTGTGTGAATTCATGTAAGACAGTAAGTGAAAATGCATGTCTTCATACAAAACACATTTACTTTCCTTGTTAATAACATGTTATCCAGGTTGTAGGATAGAACTTTTCAAACACTTTGTAATGTAGACAACTTTACAGAAGCACTTCCTTAGGTTACTGCATGGTCCAGGTCCTCTCACTGTCATTGAAATGTAACATTTCCTAACTAGAGTTCTGTGTTACTCAAAAGAGTGATTGGAGAATCATTTGGTTTCTCCTGAACTCCCAGATTAACACAGATAAATTGCAACACATATTACTATGTCGTTATGTCAGAACAGACTGTTTAAGCCACTATTCAGGGGACAATCATACCCATCCAGAAGAGAGCTCTTCCCTCACAGAAACTGCTCAAAATCAGTAAGTCTTCTATTTTGACTATCTTTAAAGGCTTCATCTAAGGTGAAAGGCCCAGATGCTATAAAGAATGAATGACTTGTTCTATGGAAGTAGGCATCTATGAGTGTATTTGACTGTACACTAGATAACACACTATTATTTGTTCTGGAGTTCTTCCTTCTGCGGAAGGGAGAAAAAATATGTATAACTGTTATTACCCCAATTCATTTGGCTTCAGTGACATCTACAGGGTAATTCAGCTGCCACTCAACACAGGAAAGGCGGGAACCTTTCTGCAGCATTCCTTAGCACCTAATCAAGTTAGTTGTGCTGAGCAGCATATTTGTGCACTGTACTATACAAATTTGTGACTCTGTACAAAGAATATAAGCTTTTATGTGAGGTATAATTCACACTTTCTCAAAAATACTTTGTAACACTGAAAATGATTGAGTACTTTTACTCCGCATAATGTGTAGCACCAAGAAAATAAAAAGCATCTTCATGTTCTATTTGTCATCTCTGTGTATGGAGGAAGAGAATGAACTTCAATGAATGTTACTGAAGTCAAGATTCATTGCTAGGTCTGTGACTTCCTGACAGCGCTTCTATTCAGCACTTAACAGTAAAAGTTACTCTGATTGAGGCAGTATCAACATAAAGAGTTACTTGAGACCAAGGATATACAAAGGTTCTGACATTCAAATTCAGGATTCATATTAAGATGACTTTTCATCCACAGTTTTTGGCAGGAGGCTTGGGGTGCGGGGGGGAGGAGGTTCACTCCCAAGCAGAAATTTCCAGGATATGAGAATGATATTTTCTGAAGTAATTTCTGTGCTATCAAGGATAAGTCCATAGGAGTATGCTATCTATGACAATAAATGAAAGGTCGGCACATACTTGTGTTTGTTGCTTATTTCTGAAAACCATATTTCACTTCCTGCAGGACTTCCCTCCCCAGTTCTCAATTGCTGCCTGATCACACAGGAAATCAAACTCAGAATGCTATCCAATTTTGCAGGTCCTTGAGTCTGCGGTGTTTGTTTTATTTACATCCTCCCACCCTTTATATCCTTTTCTGTGTTATGCTTCCTTTTTAGCAAAGGGAAAAATGACATCCAGAAATCAAGTATCTTGATTCTTCTTTTCTGTAGTTGATTATTATTAACTTGTAACCATCCATCCATCCATCCATCATCAGCCATTACAGTTTATACCTCCATGCTTCTTTTATCCAGCTGTTTTAGCATTTACCATGGGAATCAGTTTTTACTCACTCCTTGATATTTTGGGTTTAAATTGATGTGACTAGCATACTATGTATGCAGCCTAGTATTCATTATTTGTACTTATGAACATACCTACAGAACACCTACCAGAAAGTAGTAAATTCATAATATTCACAAGGTGCTATCTGCAATTAGTGAACTGAGGTGTTTTTCCTAGGGTTGCAATGAAAAATGTCAAGCTGATTTAGGAAGTAAATCACAGGTTTGTAGAACTTGTTCTGCTAGTCTGCAGAGACTAAGAATAAATACACGAGCCTTCATTCTATACATATTACAGATCCAGTTTGTCTGATTTATCTATGTAAATTCCAACCATTAAATATCAACACAGTACAAAGCTGTGGAGAATCACACCTCAGATTTCAAAGGATGTGCACCCAAATAATTTAAAATTATAATTACTCTTGGTTAACTTTCTTCACAGAAACTAAAATTATTACCTTCTTATTAAACTGAATACCCACTTTTATATTTACTTTCCTTTATACTTATAAATAAATCACCATAATCTAAAGACTAATTTTCATTATTGCTTGGTTGATGGCTAAGAGAAGAACTCTTTAAGATTTACTTTTCCTTTGTGTATATTGGAAATTGAAATGTACTCATGATTTACACATTCAATTTGCCAAATAGATGCCCACATTTTAGCAAAAGTAATTACAAAATATCAGTAATTTCTATACAGAAGACAAAACTGTAATTCTGTGGAACAAAAGGCTTCAGTAAAATTCTCATGATTCTTATGACTTCAAAAGACAACGAAACACTTGGTAGTGATTTCAGAAGGAATTTACGGAGAAATGTTGATCCCCTTGTCTTTTAGTGACATACATGACATACTGTGATTTCTGCTGGATAATTAACAGAAGTATACTATCACATTGTCACTTCCTTATTTTATAGTTTGCCTACTGTACCTGCTGCTTACTTGAGGTTGTAGAAACATGAAAATGCTTCCTGAATTTTCATTCATGTTCTCATTAATTAAAATATACATATAGTACTTTTTAATCAATATCTACATCTATAACAGTAATCTTTACTCTTTATAATCATTAATTTTAGGTTTAAAATCAAGTGCTGATTTCTGGAATAAGATTTTTTGTAAAGTGGAATACATTTCAACTACTTCATGTTAGGGAAAAATCAGAAGAAAATATCATTCCCAAAGATGGGTTCAAATTTCTGGCTAGATTTTTATGCTGGATAAAAGGTAACATGAAAATAAAGCAATAGGAAGAACAACATCTATTGAGTTTATATGTCAGATGCTTTAGAAGTCTCTCCTACAATTGAATCAAGTTTACAAAGAACAAGGAAGTTTAAAGCACAGTGGGGAAAAAATGGTATAGAATGCATTTTTAGGACCAAGAAGCCAAATAAATGAAAATAAATATATATGTTTTAATATCAAGCCAGAAAAGAGAAAAGGGAGTCCACAGCTACTTAAGTGATCACAGCTCTGTCCTGCTTGGTCATGGGCCCCACCAAGCCCAGGCCCTACATCCTGACCCAACCTCTGTCCATCTGCAGGGACCTGCTCATTACCCAGGGATGCAACAGTTCTCAGTGCCCCTGGCTGCCCTGCTCTTGGCTGGGGCAGTGAGATGGGCCCTGGTTGCTTGTCCCTGCCCTAACAATATTCAAGAGACCCCCGCTGCTGCAGCATCATGACAGCAAAATGTGAAATAACAAATTGGCACTGTCAAATTTGTATCAAAAGTTTTTAAGAGCTCACTGCTTTTTTAGACCAAACTTAACAAGCATGTATTTTTTCTCCCTTTTCTGCCCAAGCACTGTCATGTTTTAGTTATCCTCAAGTCCAATGGATTCATTGCACACAAAAAAATCCATTTAAGTCCAGAAGTTATTTGCATGTAAGCAATATCAAGACTAGATTGTCTGTTTGAAAAGAACTCTTCCTGCTTTGCTTGTTTAGTTAATTTAGTTCAGTTCAGTTTAGTTTAGTTTAATCTAGTTTGGGCTGCTTCTTAAGTCAGAGGGTCTAAGTGATAAATTTTCTTTGATCTCACTAAAGAAAAGCTAAGGCTCCCATTTCCCTAATATATGCTAAACCATAGATCTGTGCATGTCTTGAATCAGCTGGATTTACTGTGCATGGATAAACCACAGGTATAACACACGTGCATTGGTTTGAAAGCATCCAAAGGGCCATTACTCTGGATATGTACAAACCTCTGACAGGTTTCCAAAGTCCTCAAATTCTGCCTAGACAAGATTTCCAAAAAGAGAGTGCAGCTGGTGAGATGAAGATAAAGAGTACCACAAAGCAAGCAAATTCCAGGGAACTGATTTAGTTACTTTGTGTCAATGGATAAACTCTCCTGATTCCAAACAAATACAAAATTAATTTGATTAGCACATTGTCTAGATAAACTATATACCTTCAGGACTGATTTAGTAATTTTTTGAAATCTATTAGTTTTCATTTTATTGTAACTATTTGAATGAAGAGACAAGCTCCTTCAACTAGTTTATGAGACAAAGTTCAAACCTGTAGCAAACACTTTTTGCCAGCTACAACATGGATCCAACAGACTGGGTTTAGCAGTGCATTGGAAGATTAATACAGGCAATTCAAAGAATTGTGAGGATTAAGGTCTCAAGGGGAAACCTCAAGAAGGTACAACAAACTACACATATGTGACCTGAGGCTAAAAAGCATCATCATTTCATACCCAAAGCAAAGAATGAGATAAGAACTCAAGTGCAAGGGAAGAATGTGAATGCATCTACTGCAGATGCTCAAAATATAGTCTCCCTTACACCCTCAAAATAGTATTAAAAGAAGTGGAATTATGTGTAACATAACCAATGGGTAAATTTGGCAAGGTGAATTTTATCTTATGTCACATTGTGTAGAGAATAGATATTTAAGGAAATTAAAGAAAATCACACTGAGCCCACTGAAATTTTTTGTATTCCTAGTCTGTATTACTATGAAGTTTTAGTGAGTGATTTTATAAGAACAAAAGATTAAAGAAAGTATTTTGGTTGGCCAAAATATTTGAGAATCAGTTATTCCTCCTGGTACATGAGAAGGATTAGGAACCTCTCTAAAAGCTAAAATAAGAACTTGCATCTCAAATAGCATTATCAAAAACATGAGTGTTGCTAGGAGCTGTTCTCCACAGCAGATTTTGCAGATCACAGAATCATAGAATAGTTTGGGTTGGAAGAGAACTTTAAAGGTTGTCTAATCCACTATCCCTGCAAGGAGCAGGGACATTTTCAACTAGATCAGGTTGCTCAGAGCCCTGTTCAACCTGATGTTTTCAGAGATTGGGCATCCACCACCTCTCTGAGCAACCTGTTCCAGTGTTTCACCACCTGCATTGTAAAAAATTTATTCCTTATATCTACTCTAAATCTACCCTCTTTCGGTTTAAAACCATTATCCCTTGTCCTGTAGCAACAGCCTCTGCTAAAAAGTTTATCCTTATCTTTCTTATAGGTCCCCTTTAAGTAGTGAAAGGCTGCAATAAAGTCTCCCCACAGTTTTCTCTTATCCAGGCTGAACAACACCAGCTCTCTCAGTCTTTCTTCATTGGAGAGAAGATCCCTCTGTTCATTTTTGTGGTCCTCCTCTGGACCTGCTTCAACAGGTCCAGGACCTAAGATCCTGGATTCAAAACAGAATTCAACCTGCAGAAATTTCTACTCCATACTGATAGCTGTTATGATATTATACACAAATAAATAACAATTATTGTTACAACTTGTATCACTGTGGCCAGAAAGCCACAAAGCGCAGAACTGCACAAAAGTAATAAAGTTATGGTTTGTTTTCTTTAGACTGAAAAGTTTGTGAAATAAATAGAAAGGTACAAGCACCAAATATTGAAGAATCAGGAAGCAGTGATAGTAATGTTCTGAAAACAAAACAGAAGGACTAGAAAGAAATTAAGAAGTGGGTTTATATTAAAATACATACAGAAGGCATTGGATATAAGACTAAACAAGTGCTGAAAAATGTTATTGACTAAGAAGTCAGTTTACTAAACCTCTGTCTACTTAATTTAAATAGATTTTCTAATAAAGCAGTAATATATTTTAAAAAACTGAAAGTGAACTTAAAATACATTCTGTTTGCAGAATGCAGTCAGCTGGTTAAACAGGAAACTTACTATCCAAAACTCACTGTGTATACCTGCCACTGTATCTTTGTTAAAAGATCCACTTGAATAATAATTAGGCCAGGATGACTGCATCTTGTAACAGCTTCCTCTTAATTGCTGAATAATTTATGCATAAGTATTCTAGCTGTCTTAGTTAATCAAGAAAAATCCCCATGTGAAATGCCTAATTCAAAGCAAGAGAAATTCTTATGCCAACATCTCACTACAACCAAGTTAAACTTAAACATTTTTTTCTTTACATCACACTGAATTTGCTTGTAAAATAAGAATACCATGTTATGAACAGCCCTGAACAGTGCATTCTGCTTAGTTTCTTTTTTTTTCTGAAGGACTGTTATACACAGACAGCACAGTTTGAAGGCTGAAGCATTACTAGAAACTACAAGAGTAGACACAGAAAACATTTCTTCCCCACCAGATTCCTACAGAGATATTATACAACTGCAGAAAGCAGACCAGAGCACTGGAAATTCCAGTAGACTCTTACAGTCTTTCAACAGCTCACTGCTGGTTTATAGCGACATAAAAAAACATAAAGATACACTAAAAAAACCCTAGGAAATATAGCTGTGTCTATACTAGTGTATTAAATTACTCTCTCAGTCTGTTCAGTGAGGGGGTCCAAGGCTGGAGCACTCACTCCATTGAATCAGTACAGCAAGGCTTCAAGAACATTTAAGTCACATATATCTGATTTGTGTCCAGCTTGAAGTACACTTGGACACACTTATTTCACCAGTTATATAATACACCCAGCAAAGACTCTTCTAGAATTTGACCTCTCCTCTATATATCTTGCATCGTGAACACCTAATAAACCCATTTTGTTGTCCTCTGCAGAAGATGTGCCTAACTCTTGCTATCATTCACCATAACACCTAAAAAGAAAAAGTATACCAAGCACCTGAAAGAGAGGCCAGGATTTAAACTGAGCCAAGACTATCAGTCTCCCTTAATCCTCACCAGACTTTTCAGCACTCTTTGCTCATTGCCATGTTGCCCTCTTGGCTCAATTCAGGATATTCTGGAAAATCTAGTTACAAGACAGTTTTAAGTTGTCTGGAGTCTCCAGTGGAAGTTCTACAAAAGAAATGTCTTTGTTGTACTAGAAAAGTCACTGATTTATGCAATTCTCAGACCAACAGTTTCTAGCCTCTTACAGTCAAGAAGCCACAAATCCACACTCTCCTTCCAGAACAGTGTCCAGATCAAGACAGAAAAACTATCTGACAGTCAGACTTCATGCAGCATGGATTCCCCTGTAAAGACAATGATAACATGAGATGCTACACTCTCAATGCAGCAGCAACAGATTTTGAAGACGTTCATAGGATAATTCTCACTTTTCTTCCTCTACCAGAATGATAAAAATACCCACACACAGGAGAAAAAGAATACCGGACAAACAATAACTGCTATATTTAGCAGTACTCACAGAACAACAAAGCTAATCTTAAGTTTTCCATGGCAATTATGAAGAACTTGAAATACATTTCACAAGCCCTTTATGCTGCCTTCTGTCTACCTTCTACCTCCTTCTGCCTTCCAAGTCTCCTAGGCTAATGCATCTGCCCTCTAGAAGTCAACAAAAAAGTAAAACAGAGCCCATATTACAGCCACAACCTTCTCAGGAAACACGCACTGCTCTTTAAAATTCTTATTTGCTTAACTCTACTCTGTACTAAAGATAATACTTAACATGTAATTGCTGAGTCTGGAGTTCCAAATGTGGTGAAAGCCATAAAAATAAAAGAGGCTGTGTTCTATCTCTTCCAAAGGGGAGTGAGGTCTTGTTGGTATTTAGGTAGGGGCTTTCACTAGTGCGGCATCCTCAAGCAGGGAAGACATTACTGATGAAATTCTCTCCCTGTTATTTCTTTTTCCTTTCCCTGTAGGTACTATGTTGGTTTTCAATACCTGTTTGTCATCACCTTTGTATTGTTGCCATATATGGAATATTTTATATACATTAGATATATATTCCTTATTCTTTCTGTCATTCCCATGATAATCATATTTCTTAGCTCCTGGAGCTTTCTCTTGAAAATGAAATGGATGTCTCACAATGGAGAACTCACAAATAAATTTTATGCAGGTTATCGTCTCCAGTGTAGAGAAACATCTCTAAGATTTCTCTATGAAAATTATTAACTTGATAAACTGGAGTACTGCATGTGATGAATGCTTAAAATATCAGAAAATGACTAGTGATAT
This sequence comes from Mesitornis unicolor, assembly GCF_000695765.1. Lineage (NCBI taxonomy): Eukaryota > Metazoa > Chordata > Aves > Mesitornithiformes > Mesitornithidae > Mesitornis > Mesitornis unicolor. Next base: position 59,087 of record NW_010168364.1, read on the forward strand.
TAAGTGCTTTAGAGGTCGCTCACAGAGCATAGTCCAATTCGAGGTCTTTGACTGAAGGCTACCCATAAAAAAATAAAATTAAGCCACATTTCTTGAATTTCCCAGACGGGAAAAAATTATTTGTCTTTTTCTATCAAAACACAGAGAGCACTTTTAAACAAAAAAGTACAGAAGACGTGAATACATTGCTGTGTATCTGCAAAAGTTGATACTGGGGTTAGAGGAAGAGAGAATAAAAAGCTGTGCCTGAGGAAAAGATTAGCTTCTACAGGAAATAAAAAGGCAACATTTCCAAACACCAGGATAATTATATTCAACCCAAATACCTAATATCTTTTTAAAATCTTGATTTTTAATAATTATCATTAAAGTGCTCATTCACTATCTGAAAAGACTTTCTCCATCACCACGTCAGATTATATAAAGTGTATTTGGTGTTTCTTATTTGTGGAGATCCAAATAGGCACTGACTAAAAGAGCTTTTTTTAAAATTACCTGTATTGCTATTTGAAAGAAACCAAATACACCAAAAAGAGCCACTATATTAGTAACTTACTTACCTACATTCATTGACCTATATCTCTGCTTTGTGAGATACAAAGGCTGTTTTTAACTAACCCCACTAAAAATGCATTTTAAATGCCTTGGGGTATAGACTTTCACATCTTCTAACTTAATCCTTTTACCTACACCTAATAAGAAGAAATCTTGTTCTTTAATGAGGCTATTCAATCATTTTTATTTGTCAGTGTCATAGAAAGCCAGAGCCAAATCTTCAACTCACTTTAACCTGTCTTCTTTAATTTCACTGCATTTGTTTGCTGTTCTGCCTCAACTCTTTTTCTTCTCTCATCACTTTCTTCTCAAAAAGCAAAGTTAAAAAGAAAACTGAGAACAAATCTCTGTCAACCATATAATAATTCTATTTTAGTAAGGGACAACAATGAAAGCTTTTTGAAGACTTAGCTGGCCTCAAACAAGATTACATTCTTATACATTAAGTTTGTCTGAGGTAGCCAACTATTCTAACCAGCAGATGAGAGTTGCCTTTCCTTGTTTAGCAGAAAATAATAAGTGTACCGATAACAAGATCTCTCATACCCATTAGCTAGCTCTTTTTGTTAGAGCTGGAAAGGGATATGCTAAAAGATAATATTTGTTAGCTTTGCTGAAATAAAGGCAAAAAAAAAGAAGACCAAAAATGTTAAAATGCTAAATAATGCTAAAATAATTTCTCTCTTTTTCTGGGGGACAGGCCACCATACATTTTATGACCATAAGACCATAACACCATCTACTGTGTTCTCATTCTCCCAAGGTTTCTCTTTCATTATTCTCATCTTTATTCTTGCCTAACATAAGTGTGTAATCTTGGTTGTGGATTGCAACAAATATAGCCTAAAAAATGACCGGTCATGGAGCTTACTCTCCTTTATTAAGTCTGAATAAGTCTTCTATTACCTGAAAGGCTTACCAAAGTTCTTCTCTAGGAAATAAACAGATCTAACCAGATTAATGCTGAAAACAGTGGGACACAGCCTACATAAAAATATCTGTCTGTAAGGGTCAAATGGCTGTTATCCAAAACCAGGATATAATCTCTTGTGTTCCTTCTTCCTTAACATACTCATCAGCCAGAGAAAAATTAAAGATTCAATTAAAGGCATTTCATAGAATCATAGAACGGTTTGGGTTGGAAAAGACCTTAAAGATCATCTAGTCCGACCTCCCCAACAATGGGAGGAATGCCTTCCACTAGACCAGACTGCTCAAAGCTCCATCCACCTGGCCTTGAACACTGCCAGGGAGGGGGCATCCATCACTTCTTTGGGCAACCTGTGCCAGTGCCTCATCAGCCTCATAGTGAAGAATTTCTTCCTTATAACTAACCTAAATTTACCCTCTTTTCCTTTAAAGCCATTACCCCTCATTCTCTTAGTACATTCCCTTGTAAAAAGTCCCTCCCCAGTGTTCTTGTAGCCCCCCCTTCAGATACTGTAAGGCTGCAATAAGGTCTCTCCAGAGCATTCTCTTCTCCAGGCTGAACAACTCCAACACCCTCAGACCAACACCCTCACCCTCCTGTCTTCAAAGCAGAGGTGCTCCAGCCCTCTGATCATCCTTTCCCAGATATTTCTCATTACCTAGATTCGGGATGTTAAAGACTTTTTGCAGTTCAGCTAGATAGTGTTTTGAGATTACTTTACAGAGTCTAAAGTACAAAACTGAGGAATATTTTTTTATTTATTGTTCAATTTTTTAAAAATATATCACTTTCAAGTTCTATATCTTCATAGCTCTATGATATCTAACTATGAAGTAGTCCTATAATATCAATAATGACAAAATCAGGAGTAAAATTAAATTACATATTAATGTATGAACATTCAGGACACAGAAGAATTAAGAACTGTGATCAGAAGCTATGCATTTCCGTTATTTCATTTCTAAAAATAAATATTTTTAATTAAACTTTGGTAAGTAAAAAAAAATTTCCACTGACTCTAAACTCTGTTGTCTTTCTTCTTCTTGTTTTCCTCCTTTGCTACCTCTGTCTTCACAGCTCAAGGAACAGCTTGTGTATGGCAGGTTTTCCCTGTGGCCTTGAAAGCCTCAGGCAAGAGTGGGTAGTCCCAGCTTGCCCAGTTCTTCTCTGTTCATTATGCACTGTCATATTTGGATTTTGTATTGTAAATGTTTGCACTGAAAATATTTTTCCCACTGAACCAGTTATTTTAAAAACCTTGCTGTCTAGGTGACTTTTGGGGCATCTCATTTTGCTTCTTTTTATGACAGACTACTTTTGCTCCAAATACACACTTTCCTACTAACCTGTATAGTTTACTTCAGCTTCTGGAAGGTTTACATGCAAGACTAAAAATATGCTTTTAGGGGCCAAAATTAATAAATAAGTAAGTTTTGTTATACCAAAAAATAGTGTTTTCTTCACTTTCATCTTTTGCAAACTTCAATAATTTATACAGTACTATTCTTCATTCACATTCTCAGTACTCAAGAAACAATTCTATTTATATGTACTGTTTAACTCAAGTTTTAAAATGGATGTTGAATCCTAGATGACACTATTAATGGTTTAAAGAAAATTGTAAATGGGAAATAGTTGGATATTAGAACAACTGATACACATATGCCGTAACTTACAGTTGTGAAAGAAAGTTTTCTTAGCATACATTTGTTAGTTTGCAAAAGTCAACATCAGCATTAGCAAAAGGTCAGTACAACTGGCTCTAGTGCCAGTGCCACTTCTCCCTCTACACAGCTCTTCCAGCTGAAGACATGGTAGTCTGCAGGTGGCTATGTCACTGTTATCTCATGTGCCATCTTTCTGGGTAGAAAGATATGTCATCAACAAATGAACATTTTTGTGGTATATTGTGAAGGGCCATTCCACGTCATAGGCAGCTCTGTGACAGTCAAAATATTGTAGTAAATATCCACACCATTCTTTTCTTAATCACATTTTTTCCTTCAGGGTTTTTTCTAACCTGTCACTTAAGAATCTCACACTGCTTCTGGTTTTCTATCTCATCATCACTGTGAATCACAACTGGTCACTCATGTGTTTACCAGGCAATTGAATTATTCTGCTATACTTGTATAACTTAAATATCACAACAAGGAGCATTTGGAGATATGATCAAAATTATTTAGATGGATAATTATGTATTTTTCTGCATAAAAGTTGTCAACTGGTACAAATCCTTACTAGCCAGTTGCATATGCTTGATAAATAGGCATCATAGAGTAACATGATTAAATAGACATACAGTGGCTACAGAAATACCAGAGGAAGAAAGCCACCTTTCTGGAGTCAAACATTAATTTAGATTCAACACAACATTGCAAAATGAAAATAAGAGCTACTTAGACAAGAAAAAAAACTGCAATCAACTTTTTTATTACTAGGTTGCTTTTGGCTAAGGACAATAGTAGTCTGTCAAAGGGGTACAAGGTAGGTACATCTTACTCCACCAGACTGTGCATCTCAGCAATATTTGAGAAATAGTAGAAAATCCAATTGTTTATAATTCATTTTGATGGGTTGATAATACACATATTCTACTCCTTTCTTGCTCTTCTTGCAAAAAGATACGACCCTCATGACTCAGAATTTATTTCTATGGTTATGTAAATGCTGGTGGATATATAGAAGACTAAAATTGATATTGTGATTGATGATGAACAGAATTCAGTATACACATTTTTACACAGGGCTTTCCCAGAGAGGCAAATAGGGCTATTATTCTGTACCAGCCATATTCACATAAGTAGTGTTAAAATGCCAGTAGTAATTCTGGAGACTGATTTAACTTATGAAGCTATGACCCAGTTAGATGAACACCAATGAGGAGAAATTCAAATACTGTCCAAGATAACTTTGAGTGCTTTCTGAATGTACATTTTCCCAAAGAAGTTATTGGCAATACTGCAAAGCTAAGCTTGATTGCAAGAAAAATATTTTTATTAAT